>NC_138185.1:186306756-186606756 GCF_964194105.1 Spermophilus citellus
CACCTTAGGCCCTGAGCAATGGAGCCAGCCATCTATGAACTAAGAACTCTGAAACTGTGATCCCCAAAATAAACTTTTCTTTCCTAAAATTGTTCTTATCAAGTCTTTCTGTTCCAACAGTGAAAAAGCTGACTAAAATAATTATCTTAGGGGAAAATAATTTACTACCATTTTCCAGGACTAAAATAAAGGATTAGGTCCAAATCCCCAAAGACAGAATCCTAAATGTCATCATCTTGAATGATGAAATCCTGGAAGATCAAGATCCCTAAATTCTAAAACCTCCCAAGACCTAAATGCATAAAATCACAGTCCTGGATATTGACATTCTGAGAGCCCAAATCGCAGAAACTGCAGTTCTCACTGAGAAACAGACTATGTAAGAAGATGGAGCCGAATTCTTAGGGAGAGACTAGTGCATTTTTTATTGCACTCAGGAGCTTGGCCATGTTATTCCCTCATGTTTCACTCTGGTTCTTCACACCTTCCGTGCCCATCGATAGGCCACAGGATTGGTGGCAGTGTGCTGGTGATGAGCCGTAGCATCATTGGGTGTCTTTTTACCCTACTGTGAACACAAGTAGTTTTTAAAAATTTTCACAATTTTTCAGGCTTCTTCAGGGAAATTTTGTTTTAATTCATTAAAAACTCTTGGAATTTCATCAGTTGGTGGAATGCCAGTGTGGGCAAATGGTATATTTTTAAATTGGAGTTTTCATTATTCCCAATGACCAGTCCACTCATAATATGAATTTTTCAGCAAATTCATTGGTTTGACTGAAAGAAAAAAAATAACTTTATTAGTAACACTTTTAAAAATTCACTTTTAGAAGCCTTGATTGCACCTAATTCCATATCTGTCATTAGGGTTTGGGGGCTCCATTGAGGTGTATTTTATCTGATAAAGTCTACTATATCTTCAAATAAACATTTATGAAGTACTTTGCTTTTTCCAGTAATTAATACACAAATGAGAAAATAAATTATAAAATTTTCAGGCATAACAGGAGAATGCATTGCATATATTTGATAAAAATTTAGGGGGTTCTTAGTTTTGAAAGTGCTGTATATTAGGTCAGTGAAGCATATGCTTATTTTTCTGTGTTAGGTTTAGTGGTAAATATAGAAGTCTGTCTACTTACATTCACATTCCTAAGCATGGATGGTTGCCTATTTGCCTATTTAATATGATTTGTATCACCAGTGGAACCTCTGTATCAGCAAGTGTCTTTGGTGAGCTGTCTAATTCTTTTATTTTCTGATGAATTTTATTTTCTTTATATCCACACCCGCTACTACCCCACCACCAGTTTCAATGAGAATTGGGGTTTTCAAGATTTTGGCTTCCAGGATTTAACATTTGGGATTTTAATCTTTTGAAATTATGATCTTTGGTATATTTTTCCTTAAAGATTTTAGATATTAGGAATTTTGATCTTTCAGGATTTTAACATTTGGGATTATGGTGTTTGTGTCTCTCAGGGCAACGGGAGAACTGGAAGCATTACTTCTTTGACTAAGCATCAGTCCTTAGGGGTGTGTTATATTATACTCAGTAGTGTGCTAGTAAATGTTGAACAGCTGACTCTCTGAAAGTTTATTATAAATTTTAATGATATAAAAGTATGTAGCATATCATTTACAAGCATTAATAAAAATGTGGACTACCTTTTGTTGCATATTTCATATAGCTAAGTATACCTCATAGAATAACGTTTTTAAAGTCTTCTATTTGTGGGTCTTCTATGATTCCCAATGATAAATAAATATAGTTTAGACATGATTATTGGCTGATAATTTTGTTTATGTTAACCAATGTGGTGAAAATAAAACATAGGAGATATATGTCAGAACTTAAAATGCTTATCAATGACATTAGTCAGCTTTTTTTTCTGAAACAAATATTAGTTTGAACACTGAAAGACCAATTTCTCATTTTGGTGTATGTGCTGTTCACATTACAGCATCAAGTTTCAAGGTCAGCAAGACAGACAGAGACTAATCCAGGGAGTTTTCCAAGTCTCTGTTCAGTCCTGATTGCTTCTGTCCTTTGGTCAACACAAGTCACGTGGGAATTCTCAGGGTTGAGTGGGAGGACACTCAAAATTATAAAGTGAGGGAACCGATATGAATGCAACAAAGGAAGTAATTGCTGGCCATTTCTATATTCATACTATTGCCAGTGCATTCAGCCACATACCACAGAAAACCCATGTAATAACTTTACATTTTAAAAATGTGTGTTTTGTAGGTAAGAGGTTCTAGAATCTCCTCAGTTCTACAATCTCTGATTGCAGGTGTGATATCTCAGATTTCCTTAGCTTTATCCTCTTGGTCATAAGATGGTTGCCAGCATTTTAGACATAGAGGCAGAGGCATCTGAGGGGTCAGGACAGTGAGGATAATTTAATACACATCCCTTATCCTTCCACCAGGAAGGAAAAAGCTTCCCCCAAAACTACCAACAGTTTGCAAAGACAGGGCAGGAACAGGTGATGAAAGTCAATTAACAGTGTCTGAAAAGGACTCAGAAATATCCCAAGATCCTATAGTTGGTCAAAAGTCAAGTCAGTCTCTGTTCCCTCCTATGCCCTTGTATCACTCAGCTCAAGGATTAGAGGCAAAGCAAGGTTTAGTTTGCACAGCTTGGGTCAAATCATTACCCCTTTACCTTAGGCCAGAATTTCTTTTTTGTACTAACATGGACTAAAGATCAAAAGTAATTTTCTGAATCAGATACTGAAATGCTCCCCCCCAAACAGAAATGACTGCATAATTATGATAACAAATGTTCATCATTGTGGGGAGCATATCTTTTAAATAAAGATACATTTTATGACTAATCGTGAATCTCTGGTGCTATACTACATTCTCTCCTGACATAAATGTTTGGAGTTATAATAAGGTTATTAATTTTTAAAATATATAGATGGTTCTTTTCAAATTTGCTTTAATAGAATGAATGGATCCTTTTAAGGGGCTTTCCTTGTGCAACATTTGTTAGAATATTGATCATACCTCTGAGGGAGACTCTTAATGACCTGTGATGCAGTGACCCCTTGTTCCTGACGGTACAGATCATCTCTTTGTCTGTTCAGCAGACTCTGATGCTGTTCTTATTGCAATCTTGAACATCTTGAACACATTTTTAAAAAATTTTTGTGTGCCTACTTGTGTTTGTATGATAAACATTCTCAATTGTTGCTGTTGGCAACTTATATTTTTTTGTATAGCAGCCTTGCCTATGGCAGGAAGAAAACAAATATAGGGTTTGTGATTGAATAAGGTTTAGAGGTGTAGGGTTTTGTCAGTCACTGTTTTCAAGCCATCACCTTATGTTATTTAACAATTGTGAAAGTTGATTGCTTATCAAACTTTACAATATGACAGGCCCTGTACTAAGGAGTTCACCGATAGCCACCTGCTCTATGTGTAACTGGATAAGGCAGGTGACACCGGATGTGAGTCAATAATGACCGCTAAATGCAGCGGTTAAAGTAAGTGTGCCTGACCCCAGCTGCCTGGACTTGGCCAGCTTCTTCCTGTGATTGAATCTTGATGCTGGTGATTGTGCTGTGGAGGAGTGAGCACTCCAAAAATGTTGGCAGGAAATGAATCATTGTAAATTGACCCCACATAACATCCCCAACAGAGGCATGCTATGGACATATCTGGCATATGTTTCCCCCTGAATAGGCTATAAAACTTCTGTTCTAGAAGATTAACATTAATCATAGCCTGGTTCTTGCACATCTCTATAACTGTCTATGTGACACCTATTCAATTTTGTTTTTCCTTCATATTTTTTTTAAAGAATGGAGTTATATTTGGCACTAATCACAAGATGAGCAGGCTTGTTAGAGAATGGGAGAGGAGACAGCATAGAATTTCCAAGAGAACAGCAGAACTAAGTTCTTCTGCTGGACAATAGCCTCTCCTCTCTCTTCAATGATAAACAAATTGCATATATGTAGTGCAAACCTGGAAAATGTGGAATAACGATCTGGGCATAGTGCCACACATAAGTAATCCCAGTAAATCTGGAGGATGAGCCAGGAGGATCACAAGTTTGAGGTCAGCCTCAGTAACAGCAAGGCCCTAAGCAACTTAATGAGATCCTGTCTCAAAAATTAAAAAGTGCTGGGTATATGGTTCAGTGGTAAAGCCCATCTGGGTTTAATCCCTGATACAAAAAAAAGGTAATATTAATAATAATAAAATTTGGAAAAAAATACATGAAAATACTTTTTCATAACCCTTTTCATAAATATGTTTACAGTAAATATTTTTAGTTTCTCTTCAAGTCCTCTTTCTCTGAATGCATCTTTTAAATAGAATATGGTTTCATTGTCTATACTATTTTATAGTCCTCTTTTTCACTTATTGGAACCTCATGTCATATTTTGAACAACAGTAAGGATTTTAGTTTTTACCACTCATTCATTTTTTTCCTTCATTTGAAACTTAATTATTGAGAACTTAGTATGTGACAGGCACTGGATGTTAAAGATGGTGTGGTACGTTGAGATGACTCATCTTAATTTACTTATGTAATTTTCTATTACTCTGATTTATTCAGTCAACAATTGTTATTTGAGCACCTGTTTTGAACCCCAGTGTCCTGGGTGCTGAACATAGAGCAGTTAATGGTGCAGATAAGATTCCTGCTTCCTGGAAGGTTGCACTCAGGGAAATGTTGGCCTGAGTCTTCAAGAAACATGTGCACAGAAGTGAGGGCTCATGTGGGCTCCTTTTTCAGCAGATACATCTTCTTGGTTTTTGGTTCATTGATGACACTCTTACCTCCCAAGTTCAGGGGTGAAATGGATTAAATTCCCTTGGCATTTTATGTTTGTTTCAGTAAGATTTGTAATGTTTATTTAGGCTCCATCTTGAACCTGCAAGTTTCTTAGTTTATACATTTTTAAGGAGTTTTCTCAATCAGGTAAATGTTAACACTCTTCTTTTTGATTTATTATTTAACTCTATTTAATTCAATTACCATGCAGTTTGATTGGTTGTACAGATATAAATTTACATTTTCTCAAATATTTTGAAATCCAAAGCCACAGCACATTACTATAAGCATATATTTAAACATTTTAGCTATAATTTTATTACTAGAACCAAAATTTTTTTAATTGAAGTTTTCTCTGGGGAAACATTGCCAGTAATTCTGTGGTGAGATCAAAGAGTTCATATAGATCTGTTATATAAAGTATATGGAGTACATTTGGTATAAGTGTTGAAGAATTATAATTTTTTAAAATATTTATTTATTTATTAGTTATTGGCAGACACAACATCTTTGTTTGTATGTGGTGCTGGAGGATCGAACCCGGGCCGCACACATTCCAGGCGGGCGCGCTACCGCTTGAGCCACATCCCCAGCCAAGAATTATAATTTTTTAAGTGTTATTTTTGGAGCTATGTACATTAAATTGTATGTAGGATATTGGTAATGTTATCTTTTTTCCTTCTTTAAAAAATTTGTTCTAATTAGTTACACATGACAGTAGAATGCATTTTGACACATCATACATAAATGGAGTATAACTTCTCATTCTTCTGGTTGCACATAATGTGGAATTACACTGGTCATGTAATCATGTTTGCACATTTGGTTCATTCTACTGTACTAACTACCCCCATACTCCCTCTGCTTCCTTCACTCCCCTCTTGTCTAATCCAAAGTACCTCTTTTCTTCCTTAGCTCCCCACCCCTATTGTGAATTAGCATATCAGAGAAAACTTTCAGCCTTTGGTTCTTTGAGATCAGCTTATTTATCTTAGCAGTGTGTTCTGTAGCTCCATCCAATTATTAGCAAATGCTAAAATTTCATTCTTCTTTAAGACTGAGCAATATTCCATTGTGTGTGTGTGTGTGTGTGTGTGTGTGTGTGTGTGTGTATCACAATTTGTTTATCCATTCAGCTGTTGAAGGGCACCTACATTGATTCCACAGTTTAACTATTGTGAATTGAGCTGCTGTAAACATCAGTGTGGCTGAGTAACTGTAGAATGCTGATGTTACATCCTTTGGACATAAACTGACATGTGGGATAACTGGGTCAAATGGTGGTTCCATTTCAAGTTTTCTAAGGAATCTCTGTACTGCTTTCCATAGTGGTTGCATCAATTTGCAGTCCCACCAGCAAATGTATGAGTGTGCCTTTCCCTCCACATCCTCTCTAACATTTGATGTTGCTTATATTCTTGATAATTGACATTCTGACTGGAGCGAGATGGAATCTCAGTGTAGTTTTGATTTGCATTTCTCTAATTACTAGAGATGTTGAGTTCATATATTTGTTGATCAATTGTATTTCTTCTTCTGTGAAATGTCTCTTCAGTTCCGTAGCCCATTTACTGATTATTTGTTTTTTGGTGTTAACTTTTTTGAGTTCTTTATATATCCTAGAGATTAATGAATGCTCTATCTGAGGTTCATGTTGTAAAGATTTTCTCTCATTCTGTAGGCTCTCTCCTCATGGTATTGATTGTTCCTTTGCTGTGAAGAAGCTTTTTAGTTTGATTCTATCCCATTTATTGATCCTTGATTTTACTTCTTGAGTCTTGTTAAGGAAGTCAATTCCTAAGCTGACATGGTGGAGATTTGGGCCTATTTTTTTTTTTTTTTCCCTAGTAGGCGCAGGGTCTTTGTTCTAGTGCTTAAGTTCTTGATCCACTTTGAGTTGAGTTTTGTGTAGGTTAGGAGAGAGGGGTTTAATTTCATTTTGCTACATACGGATTTTCAGTTTTCTTAGCACCATTTATTGACGAGGCTATCTTTTCTCCAATGAATGTTTTCAGTGCCTTTGTCTATAGTATGAAATAATTGTATATACGTAGGTTTGTCTCTGTGTCCTCTATTCTATACCATTGGTCCTCATGTCTGTTTTGGTACCAATACCATGCCTTTTTTATACTTTGGTTCTGTAGTATAATTTAAGGTCTGGGATTGTAATACCTCTTGCTTCACTTTTCTTGCTAAGGATTGCTTTGACTATTCTGGTTCTTTTATTATTCAAAATGAATTTCATGATTAATTTTCCTATTTCTATGAAAAAATGTCATTGGGATTTTAATAAGAATTGCATTAAATCTGCATAACACTTTTGGTAATATAGTCATTTTGACATTGTTAATTCTGACTATCCAAGAGCATGAGAGATCTGTCCATCTTCTAAGGTTTCCTTCAATTTCTTTCTTTAGTGTTCTGTAATTTTCATTGTAGAGGTCTTTCACCTCTTTTGTTGGATTGATTCCCAAATATTTTATTTTCTGTTGAAGCTATTGTGAATGGGTTAGTTTTCCTAATTTCTCTTTCAGTGAATTAATCATCAATATATAGGAACAAATTTGAGTTATGGATGTTTATTTTATATCCTGCTAATTTGCTGTATTCATTTATTAGTTCTAGAAGTTAATTTTTTAGACTTATAAATATAAAATCATCAGCAGCAAATAGTGACAGTTTGAGTTCTTCTTTTCCTGTTTGTATCCCTTTAATTTCTTTCTTCTGTCTAATTGCTCTGACTAGAGTTTCAAAGATGATGTTGAATAAAAGTGGTGAAAGAGGACATCCTTGCCTTGTTCCAGTTCTTAGAGGGAATGCTTTCAATTTTCCCACATTTGGAATTATGTTGGCCTTGGGTTTAGCATATATAGCTTTTGTAATGTTGAAGTATGGTTCTACTATCCTTAATTTTTCTAGTGTTTTGAACATGAAGCATTGCTGTATTTTGTCAAATGCTTTTTCTTCATATATTGACATGATCATACGATTCTTCAAGTCTATTGATGTGATGAATTACATTTATTGATTTCTGTATGTTGAACTAACCTTGCATCCCTGGGATGAACCCCAGTTGACCATGGTGCACTATCCTTTTAATATGTTCTGTATGCCATTTGCTAAAATTTTATTGAGAATTTTTGCATCTCTGTTCATTGGAGAAATTGGTCTGAAGTTTTCTTTCCTTGATGTGTATTTGTTTGTTTTTAGTATCTGTGTTATACTAGCTTCATAGAATGAGTTTGGAAGGGCTCCCTCCTTTTCTATTGGAATAATTTGTGTTAATTCTCCTTTTAAGATCTTGTAGAACTTGGCTAGAATCCATCTGGTGCTGGGCTTTTCTTAATTGGTAGGCATTCAGTTGCATCTTCTATTTCATTGCTTGAATTTATCTGTTTAAGTCATGTATGTCCTCCTGATTTAGTTTGGGTAGATCACATATCTCTAGAAATTTGTTGATGTCTTCAAGATTTTATTGGAGTATAAATTTTCTTTCTTTCTTTTTTGGAGGGGGGTGGGGTGGGGTGGGTACCAGGGATGAACTCATGGGCTTGATCACTGAGCCACATCCCCAGCCCTATTTTGTGTTTTATTTAGAGACAGGATCTCACTGAGTTGCTTAGCATCTTGCCAATGCTGAGGCTGGCTTTGAACTTGCAATTCTCCTGTCTTAGCCTTCCCAGCCACTGGGATTACAGACATGTGCCACTACGTCCGGCCTGGAGAATAAATTTTCAAAATAGTTTCTGATTTTCTTCTGTGTTTCAGTAGTGTCCATTGTAATATTTCCTTTATCATCAAGGATTTTAGTAACTTGTGTTTTCTCTCTCTTTCTCTTTGTTAGAATGGCTAAGGGCTTATCAATTTTATTTACTTTTTTGAAGAACCTAATTTTTGTTTTGTCAGATTTTTTGAATTGTTTCTTTTGTTTCAATTTCATTGATTTTCAGCTCTGATTTTCACTATTTCCTGTCTAATACTGCCGTTGGTGTTGATTTGCTCTTCTTTTCCTAGGGCTTTGAGATGTAATGTTAGGCCATTTATGTGTTGACTTTGTATTCTTTTATTGAATGAGATCAATGAAATGAACTTAGCTCTTAGCATTGCCTTCATAGTATCCCAGAGATTTTGATATGTTGTATGGGTGTTCTCATTTACCTCTAAGCATTTTTTTAACATCATTCCTTATTTCTTGTACTATCCATTTGTCATTCAATAGTGTATTATTTAGTCTCCATGTGTCAGAGTAGCTTTTATTTTTTATTTTATTATTGATTTGTAATTTAATTCCACTGATAGAATGATCTGATAGAATGCAGGGGAGTATCTCTATTTTTTGTATTTGCTATGTGTATCTTTGTAGCATAAATATAGTTCATTTTAGAGAAGTATCCATATGCTGCTGAGAAGAAAGTGTGTTTTCTTATTGATGAATAAAGTATTATATATACATATATGTTAATTCTAAATTATTGATTGTATTTTTTAGTTCTATAGTTTCCTTGTTTAGTTTTTTTAAAATTTAAAGTTGTACAGGGACATACAATATCTTTGTTTATTAATTTGTATGTGGTGCTGAGGATCAAACCAGTGCCTCACACATGCTAGACAAGTGCTTTGCCACTGAGCTACAGCCCCAGCCCCTCTTTGTTTAGTTTTAGTTTGGAGGATCTATCAGTAGTGAGAAAAGTTTGTAAGAGTTACTCAGTATTACTGTGTTGTGGTGTATTTGATTCTTGAAATTAAGAAGGTTTTGTTTGATGTATGTACATGCTCCATTGTTTGGGGCATACTTATGGCATATTTATGGTTGTTTTGTCTTGTTGATGTATAATTCCCATAAGCAGTATGAAATGTCTTTCTTTGTCCTTACTTATTGCCTTTGGCTTAAAGTCCACTTTATCTCATATGAGAATAGAAACCCCTGCATATGTGTGGGATCCATTTGAGTGGTATTGTTAGACCACGACGCAAGAAAAGACCACTGACTCCAATTAAAATCAAATTAAAGCAAGCTTATTATTTCGACCGGCTGGGCTGCCTTGCCCCTCAAAATCGTGGGAGCCAAGGACAGCCCCGAGGCTTCTTTGTGGCCCAGTTTTATAGCCCAAAAAGTTACACAAAGGGGGGTTACAGATAACAACATCTGAGGAGCATAACACAAGTTTACATTTTTGCTGGCCCCGGCATCAGAATTTATGGAGATCTTAGAGACTCAGAGAGGGTCGTTATCCGGCCAGGGAAGGCCAGAATTTATGAGGTGTCACTAAGGTTTAGGAAAGCGTTGTTATATGGTCAGGGAAAACCGGACCTGGGTGAGTTCAGGGCATGGGCAGGCATTCCTAATCAGCTTTACAACATCAACTAATGGCCAGGCCATACAGACATCCTGATATTTTTACAGAAAACAGAAATGAATCCTTCATAACTTGTGACAAGCTGGCTTCTGATCTAATGAGATAACTAGGCTAGGTATATCAGTATTTTATTTTATTTTATTTTTTGCAATCTTTCATCTTCAGTCTAAGGATATTTTTGCCTATGAGGCGATTCTCTTGGGTATAACATATTGTTGGATCTTGTTTTTTAATCCAATCTGCCAGTGAAAGTCTTTTGATTGATAAGTTTAGGCCATTAACATTCAAGGTTATTATTGAGGTATGATTTGTATTCCCTGTCATTTTAGTTTATTTATGTTTTTAAATTTGAATTAGCTTCTCCTTTGATTGACTCTTCCTCCCTTTGTTTCCCCCCTCCCCTTTTTCATTTCATCTTCATGGAATATTTTATGGAGAATATTCTGTAGTGCAGGATTTCTAGTTGTAAATTATTTTAACTTTTGTTTATCATGGAAGGTTTTTATTTCATCTTCAAATATGAGGCTTAATTTTTCTGGGTATAGGAGTCTTTGTTGGTATTAATTTTTTTTCAGAGTTTGGTACATGTTATTCCAGGACCTCCCAACTTTGAGGGTCTGGGATGAGGAATCAGTTGAGATTTGAATTGGTTTCCTCCTATATGCAATCAGATATTTTCTCTTAAATTGCTTAAAATTCTATCCTTATTCTGTATGCTAGGCCTTTTCATTATTGTTGCCTTGGTATGGATCTGTTGTAATTTTGTACATTGGGGTCCTGTAAGCCTCATGTATTTCATTTTCAATTTTATTCTTTAGTTTTGGGAAATTCTCTGATATTATTTCCTTGAAAAGTTTGTGCATTCCTTTGGTTTGTATCTCCATGCCTTCATCTGTCCCAATGAATCTTATTTTTTTTTTATTGGTTGTTCAAAACATTACATAGCTCTTGATATATCATATTTCACACTTTGATTCAAGTGGGTTATGAACTCCCATTTTTACCCCGTATACAGATTGCAGGGGGCTGGGGATGTGGCTCAAGCGGTAGCGCGCTCGCCTGGCATGCGTGCGGCCCGGGTTCAACCCTCAGTACCACATACCAACAAAGAATGTTGTGTCCGCCGAGAACTAAAAAATAAATATTAAAAAAATTCTCTCTCTCTCTCACTCTCTCTCCTCTCTCACTCTCTCTTTAAAAAAAAAGAAAAACAGATTGCAGAATCACATCAGTTACACTTCCACTGATTTACATATTGACATACTCATGTCTGTTGTATTCTGCTGCCTTTCCTATCCTCTACTATCCCCCCTCCCCTCTCCTCCCCTCCCCTCCCAATGAATCTTAAATTTGGTCGTTTCACATTATCCCATAGTACTTAGAAGTTCTGTTGATAGTTTTTTACCATCTTTTCTGTATAGCCAATTTTATTTTCAAGATTTATATATTTTGTCTTCATTGCCTGAGCTTCTTTCTTTTTTCCAGGTGGTCTAGTCTGTTGGTGATGCTTTCCACTGAATCTTTAATTTGGTTTGTTGATTCCTTAATTTTGAAGATTTCTGCTTGATTTTTTTTTCAGAATCTCTCTGTATTGAAGTGATCTTTCACCTTCTGAAATTTATCTCTGATTTCACTCCTTTATGTGGCAGATTAGTTTAACTTTGTACATTCTAAACTCCTTCTCTGACATTTCTTCTACTGTTGTGTCAATTGATTCTGTTATTGGAGCATATTAATTTGGGGCATTTTTTTCACTAATTTTAATTTTTTTTCATTTTGTTTTTTTGTGTCTGCCCATCCAGGAGTGTGGATCTGAGGCAGTACAGTTTCTGCCTTGTAGAGTTTTAGTGTCCCTGAAAAGTTTCTAGTATCTCACCTTTAAGGGGGAGACAAATATTAATAGCATCCCATGCAAACAATACACAGCCTTAAACCAAATAGCTCCTAATAACTACAGTTTTGTCACATTAAACAGAAATGATGTGTTCAATTATTGTCTACAATATAAACAATAAATTTGCAAAAGGGTTTACAATTTCAAGTGGTGGAGAAAGAGAATGGAAGTGATGTAGGATGGGATGTTTATGCGGAAGGAGGAGAGAAGATAGATGTAAAAATTTTAGAAAGAGTATACGGGAATTTAATAGAGGTTGACTGTTAGCAGGAAAAAAGAGAGAATGAGAATCCAGGGAAACAAATAAATGAGAGAAAAATTATACATAAAGATTTTTTAAATTAAATAAAAAAGTAAAAATAAAAGAATAAACAAGAAAACTGTAATATACTATTCAGACATCCCAGTCCTCAATCAACTGATGCATGAAAAATACTTGGTTTCAAAAATGGCAGAAATGTGAGAGAAGAAAAAAAATTATAGAGGGATCTCCATAGAAAACTGAACAATTGTTTTCATTGGAGTTCAAAAGTTTCTCAACTTCCCTTCTCAGCAGTTAGATGGTGTTTCCTGGAGTTTGATGCTAGCTCCTCCCTCAAGATGTTTGTGGTTGCTAGTGTGAGAGGTTATTCCTGGAGGGAGAACTCCTAGAGGCGGGGTGTAGGCTTAGGTAGGTTCTGGTCTTTTTCCTGGGAGCCTATTGGTCTGGAGATTTTAAGTCAGTGTACCCCCAATGCCCAGCAATTACTAGTACCTGCAGGAAGACTACACTCCAGGAATCTCCTTTGGGTTCCATTCCTGTGGTCAAGGAGCCTGTTCTTAGCCCACTAAGAACAGGTTTGCCTGTGGACCCCACTATTCCTGGTCTCTGATTCAGTCTCTGAACTCCATCTCTCCTGCCCCTGCCCTTTCAAATTCCCAAATTCCCAGTCAAGCAGTTCTTTCCCAACTGGTCCTGCAAACAGCTGAATTAGAGGAAGAAGGGGAAGCCAGGTGGTTTTCCTCAACCAGTATTTCCCTGTGTAAACCTCTCTCCATGCTTAATTTTCTCCTGGTCACTTAAGCACACTCTCTGTCATGCTGTGTGGGTTTGCCTGGCTTGTTTTTTCAAATGCTGCTTGTGTCTGTCAGTAATCAGCTCCTCCAGCTACTGGCCTCTCCATCATAGTTGCAAAATGGTTCCTTCTGCTGTCCTGTGTCACACGCTGCTGAGAGAAATGGCAGCTTTCCTCCTATATACAGATACTGTGCAGCAGTGTCTCTGATCTCTAATCTCTCTGTACCCTGGCCTGCCTCAATCTTTTCAAGAATGGGGGTTCCTTTAATTCCTTTATTCCTTTACTGCATCATAGAGGGACTGTTCTGGCTTGTGCCTCCAGTCACTGTTGCAGCTGTGGGGCTAGGTTTCTTTCCCCCTTATTTTATTATTTGAGATCTCCTGAGTCCCTGATCTGTTTTGAATGTCCATTATTAAATTCCAGTCAAGTCCCCCTTAATTCTTGATCGCTTACCCACCTTGTTGAAAAGCTGTCTGTCTGCTTTTCTTGGCTCATGCCACAGATCCACCAGGGAAGTGACCTCTCTATTCCACCATCTTCCTGTACTCCTCTGAATTCCTAGATCAAATTTTCTGGTAATGGTATCTTATAGAATGAAATTAGAGAAGCAGTAAAACAAAATCATAGATGCCTAATATCTATAAATCCACAGATTAATGAAATATATTAATATTGATTTTCTGTGATATTTGTTTACATTCCTATAACTTACAATCAATAAATTAAATTGTTTAATAACTATGAAAGGAAATTATATACTAAAGTAGGTATCAGAATAGCCTGCTATTTTTTTTTTGTACTGGAGATTAACCATTTAACCACATCCCCAGCCCTTTTTTACATTTTATTGTTGTATTTTATTTTTGAGACAGGGTCTTACTAAGTTGCTTAGGTCCTTGCCAAATTGCTGAGGCTGGCTTTGAACTCGCAATCCTCCCTCCTCAGCCTCCCAAACTGCTGGAATTACAAGTGTGAGCCACCACTCCTGGTATATCCTGTGTTTAATAGGTTTTTTTAAATATTTATTTTTTTAGGTGTAGATGGACACAACACAATGTCTTTATTTTTATGTGGTGCTGAGGATGGAACCTGGGTCCCGCCTGTGCTAGGCAAGTGCTCTACCACTGAGCCACAATCCCAGCCCCTTTAATAGGTTTTGAAGTAATGAAAAGTCATTCAGTTAATCATGGCCAAATTTGAAAGGGATGATGGAAATATGCTAGCTGTTCATTGGCCATTCATTTGAAGACCGTTTATTTTGCATCTGCTCTGAGCCCTTCCTTGCTCTAGGTACTGATGATATAGGTTCATTACCAGATATGCACAGTTCCTGGTTTGATGAACTCACATTTTAGTAAGTAGAGAGATTCTGTGCATATACACAGTGAGATTGATAATATGATGCTATTCAGGCAGAGATCTGAATCAGGTGAAGAAGTGGGATGTTTGGTGGAAGATTGTGCCAGGCAAAGGGAACACTGAGAACTAAATCTGTGAGGCCAGTTGCACTTGGCGACTGAAGGTTCATGTGAGGAGTGACTCCGGGGAGAGTGGGGTTGATCAGTTAGAGAGGTGGGCAGAGCCCAGTTCCTGTGGTTACCTACTGATTTTTGGAATAAGTATATTCAGTTTTGCTTGCTTAACAAAATTCTTCTAGAGTGATGATGTTAGATACACTCAGATGGCAATAGAGGATGTCCCCACATGGCACAGAAAATGAGGAGTAGCTCTCTCAGACCTGGGATTTCCACGCTGGTAAACGTGCTTCTCCAGCGCGAGCAGTCTGCCAGTTGTCACAAACGTTTAAGTGTTCACATGTGTCGGGGCTCTGACCTCTGCAGGGAAAGGAAATCCTGATTTCTAAAAATAAAGATTGCTTTTATTTTAAGAGTCAAAGGGGAACAGACTGTCCCCGTAAATACAGGTCACTGAAATGTTTCGGTTGTGGGAAGTTCTCTCTCCAGACCCATAGGTAGTAAGATACCATTTTCTTTAAATGTCTACAGGTAGATTCTAGAATCTACACTGAGAAATCATGAGTTTGTTTTTAGTGCCTTTTGGGGTTGGTAATGTTAAAAAATATGCCTTAGTTAATTCCATTAATATTGTTATAAAGAAGCACAGCTCACTTTTTTGTGAATTCTTTATTTATTCATTTGACATTAATAGGTTGGGTACGTACTGTGGACGAGGCACCATTCTAGGCTCTTGAGAAACATGGTGAATACAATGGAAAAATGGAGCTTGTATATTCTGGTTGTGATAAAGTTGATAATTAAAAAATAAAACATCCTGAAACTTTGGGAAGTCGTGATTTTTTCTGAAGTAAAAAGAAGCAAGATAAAGAAATGACTTAGAGGAGTGGTTAAATTATGTGCAGGTAGAGGGAAAGCCTCTAAGGAAGTAACACTTAAGTGACATGAGGAATTAAGCTTTTGCTTTGTGAATATTGAGAAAAAGCTTATTCTGAGCGGGTGAGGGGCAAGTGCAAAGGCCCTGAAGCAGAAGTATTTGTGATTTATTTGGAAAACAGTAATGAGGGCAGAGTGCAGGAAGATTGGTAGAAGATGAGAACAGAGGTAATAATGGAATATAGCCTTTTGGGCTCTGGTTGTCTTTTGGGGGATGATTCTCATGTGTGAAGGGAAGCCATTGGAGGGCTTTGATGTGACACATGTTAAAAAAGATGACTTGGAGTGCAGTGATAATAATAGCTCAGTGTAAGAGAGAGAGAGCATTAGAGGTAGTGGCAATTTTTGCATTATGTGTATATTGCATTTTTAATGTAGAGCCAACAGGATTTGTTGATAGATTAGATGAGTAGTTATAGAGAAAGAAATAATTCAAAATGACATGCAGAGTTTCAGCCTGAATAAATGCCTTTTGATGCCACTTCTTGAGACAGGGAGCAGTAAGGAAGAGGCAGCAGGGGACTTGCAAGTAAGAGTTCCACTGTGAACATGTTAATGTGCAAAACCTTGTGGGGATATGTGAGCAGAGGCGTTGAACATCAGTTAGAAAAATGAAGGTGTGTTTCATGGGAAGTTCAATGATAGAGGCATTCAATTCCCTCGAGTGTACACAGTGTTTAAAGCCTGGGTACTGGAGAAGATCCTCTAGGGACACAATGATAGAGACAGTGAAATTCCTGCAGAGTGAGTCCTGAACACTCCAGCATCTGTTAGGAGACTGCAGAGGACGATTGAGTAAAGGTGACTAGAAGTGTCCAGCCAGTCAGGTTGGAAGAAAACCACAAGAATGCTCTGTTCTGGGATCACCTGGAAAAAAGTCTTGGAAAGCTTTGCTGGGTCAGTGCTGCTGGATGCTGTCCACCAGCACTGAGAGTAAGTTAGAGCATCTGCCAACTTGAAGGTCACTGATTGGCAGCTGTAAGACAGGGGTTCTGGGCAGAGGCTGGGCAGATGCCCGTCTTCCTGGGGTCAGTTCCAGTGAGTGTGTATGCAGGGAGTTTCTGTGGAATCAAGACTGCAACAGATCCTGAATGTTTTGTCAGTAGTATCAATTTTGATTGTTGTAGTTGAGGTCTTGTGAGGCAAGATGTTCTGACTCTTAACATGTTCAAATCTCAACTAATGAATTTTATTTTCTGTGAATTTAGAGTGAGACATTGATTTGTCTTTCAATTCATATCCTTTTGATTCTCTGTGTTCAGATGATGGCTGATTTGCAGTCTTTCCTGTGTGTGAGGGTGTGTGTATAAGTAAAAATATAGAACTTATGTAAAAACATAGCTGTATATAAATATATAATTTAAAATACCATATTGAATTTAAAAATTTCAGTTTTAATTTTTATGTGCACCCTTTCCTTCCTAGTGAAGAGACCTGCGAATTAATGCCAGGACTGAACCCAGATGAAATGACATAATCAGAGTCCACCTCTTTTAATCCCCTAGTTACTTCTAGAATACAACTGAGATTGTTGACAGTTTCCAAGTTCTGGCCCATTCAGATGGCCTATATTTCTTTCTTTCTTTTTTTTTTTTTTTGCCAAAGTAATTTTTTTATTTTTTAAATCTGGGTGTGTTTTATTTCACATTACACAGAAAAGTACTTTCCTCAAACACTATGCAATACACTTTCAGCCTTTCCAGAAAATTCAGATGGCCTATATTTCTTAGACATCTCAGTTGTAAACCCGTTTTCTCTCAAGATTTTATTCTGCACCCCCCTTTAATAATACCTATTAACTTATAAAATCTTTTGTCTAGATTTTATTTTCTCTCCATTGTGTTGTTTTATCTTTCTCTGAAATCATAAGCAATGTTGTTTTTTTCTTTTTTAAGTGTTTTGATTAGTTTTATAGGTATACATCATAGTGGGGTTCATTTTGACATACTCTTATGTGCATGGGATATAATTTGCTCCATTTCTGTCCCCAATACTTCTTTTCCTCTTCTGTACCCCTTCCTGTGGTGATCTTCCATCTATTTATTTATTCCTGCAAATGACGTAATTTCATTTTTATTTATGTCTGAATAAAGCTCCATTATGCATATCACATTTTCTTTATTTATTTATCTATTGGTGGACACCGAGGCTCATTTCATAGTTTGGCTTTTGTGAAACATAATTTGGGTGCTATAAACATGGGTATGTATGTATCACTATGGTATGATGACTTTAATTCTTTATGATAAATCCCAGTGAGTGATATACCTGGATCATATGGTGATTTCATGCCTAATCTTTTGAGGAACCTCCATAAATATTTCCACAGTGGTTCTACTAATTTACAACCCCACCAACTATATGAAAGAATTCCTTTTTATCCACATCCACACCAGCATTTAGTATTGTTTGTTTTCTTATTTATTATTTTAATTGATGCTTCATATACATACATAAAAGTGGAATTCACTGTGATATATTCGTATATGTACATAATGTAATTTGATCAATAATAGAAACTTCTTTCAAAATGTCTTACTTTAAAAAATGTCTTTGCTTAAAACATTTCCCTCACTTGCTCCTTGTCTGTCTTGTGATTATCAGAAAATTGGAAAGCAGAAAGATAGAGCGAGCAAGATGAAAATGACAGATTGGCTATTTGGGGGTAATCTGTGAGAACTCCATGAAAGTTATGAATTTTAAAGTAAAGAAAGCATGGAGGTGCGGCTCTTTGTCTATAGTGTTTACCATGTTGTTAGGCACCTTATTAAATAAAAGTACAAACTTGTCCTGGAATAATTTATGTCACAAGGTCTTCATATAGATATTAACAGATCAACTACCATTTTTTTATAAAAATTAAAATTTATTTTATATTAGTGTTTATATATACAGATTGTATGTGTGAAAATCAAAAGGGATTAAGGTAATTTATGAAAAGTCATAGTATAATGTTTCACTTTTACATTCATTTTAATTGTCTCAGCCTAAATTAAAGAAAATCAACATCTATAGATTTTATTTTTTTCAGTGTCTCAGCCTTCGGTTCAATCTCACAGGTTCAGGGTACTTGCAATCTCTCACCATTTGGTCTTTGTAAATTATACCTGCCTTTAAGAGAGACAGCAACAGACCATTGGCCAGTTTTGACGGAAACATAGGATGATTTTCTATGATCTAGAAACTCAAATCAAGATTCCCAAGTCATTAAGATATCCATTGAGCCTTTGCAGATATGGCAGTAAAAGCTTAGGAGGAAGGCAGATCCAGAACCTACTGTTGGCCTTCATTTCAACTGAGGACATCTGGTCACTTGGAAGTGGACTGAAAGGCCAAAACATTAAACCCAACTTCTGGTGGGGTGACAGGTGGGTTTGTTATCTTTGGCTCCCATGGACCCTCCCACATACTGAATGCATCATCCTTTCCAGAAGCTGTATAGAGTTTTATAAGGGAAGAAGTAATTCTTTCCTATCTTGGGGAACATCAAAGTAAAGAGGAGAAATTTTTTTCCTTTTGTGCCTTTAAATCAGATGCACTGCCTGCTTATCAGTACAATGAAGAAAAAAGTACACCAGCTCCTTGGAGATTTGGCTTTCAGGAAATGAGATTTTTATCCATGGAACCAAAGGATCATTAGTGGCATAGTCAGGACAATGGAATTCCACTGTATCAATGCCAACATCCAAATCTATGGCCCTAGCTTGGTTCTGGAATAGTACATGCAATTAATGCAAAAGTGTACTAGGACTAAACATAAAGGAGTTTTAGAAAAACTCATTAGTGTTTTTCACCAACTATAGATTAATTTTGAATAAGATACATATGTATAATGAATATATATATATATATATATATATATATATATATATATATATATACTAGAAAATTGACAAAAATGGAAATTAAGCAAATCTTAGTTTTAACCTTTTAAGTTTTTAGGACCTGCCTAGAACCAGTTAGAAATCATGTGAATTGAATTATACCAAAGCCACAAATGGAAGACTACTGAGTGTGCCTGTTACAAGTGGCTGAGTCATTCCTTATCTGGAATATTTAAATGAGAACACAGTGGTCTAGGAAAACTTCTCAAGACCATGGTTACCTATAACAACAACAACAACAAACACTTATAAAGTATTTACTATGTGTCTAGCCATTTTACTCTGTTTCTTTATTTATTCTATAATGACCCTGGAAGGCAACCAATAAATTAACAAAGTATATATGCATATGTATACATAGAGGCACACGCACATATAATAAATATTCCATGCATGTGCATAAATGTATAAAATATGGAAATATGATTGGAAGACTTTTAAAATAAACATTAACAACATGCATGGTGAATTTTTAAAAAGAGGATAAAATATGCCACATTTTCCAAAATTATTTTAACCTTCATTTTTATAGCACTGTTTCATGGCAAAAATTCATGTGCTTTAAGATATGTTATTTAATCATTGAGCTTGGATCTATGTCTAAGTCCAAGGGATTCTTGAATGAATGAATAGTTTATGCAGTCTTATGTAGTATCACAGAGTCAAAGCATATCTGTACCATATCTGTATTGAGCAGAATGTGGATTATTGTGAAATTGTAATGGGGTTTTGAATTGGGAACCAGTAGTAATTTTTTCTATCCTAGTTGAGGGTGAGTTAGCACATTATTTATAAGAATAATAGAACATATAAGATTTTTGCACAGGTTATTGCAATTAATACCTGTTACTTCTACTACCCTCTCCGTCTGAAGTTACTCTTTTTAGTATTGGATCTGAGTTAAAATATCATTTCTTCAGGATGTCTGTCCTTATTCCCCATCTAGGTCATACTCTTTTGTTATAGGCTCTCTTAACATGACATTCCATTTTTTATAAAACACCTCAATGTATTATTAATCCCTCATTTGTATTATAACCTGCAAAACATCTGTTTTCCCTACTTAAGATTCCTTGCTTTTATGGTTTCCTCTTACTTACACAGTAGGTCTCATGAGATCAAGGGACCTTGACTGCTAACTCATCATTATATCTTTAGTGAAAGACACAACACTTGAGTATTTGCTCAGAATTTATTGAGTGAATGGATGATGATGAGTGCTGACAGTGGGCATGTTTGTACCTCTCTTTCCTGAGAACAGGAAAATGTGTTATGTGTGCTGTGATGATGTTGGTAAGTGAGTTCTCATCATAATTGTTGGTTTTATGGTGTCAGGTTTTAAACTCCATTTGGAAAGTTTTTTATCCATACTCATTCCTTGTTCCCCTGTGATTTATCATTCAGATAGCTTTGGTAAGTAAAAAGTGTTTTACATCCAAATTCTTCTCCCTAATCTTCATTTCTGTGCTTCTGATCTGAGGCATAATCCCACCCTCAAAGCATTATAAGAAAGCTATGTTTAATATTTGTAGAAATATTTGTCCCTTAGATAAAGAGATAGAAACATTTATATAGTCTACAATAAAAATTGGAAAACAAAATAAATGTACTCTTATTTGGGAAATTTGTATATCTTACTACCATCTTCACTAATGATCATAGATGAAGGATAATTCTATTAGTGGATTATATTTTGCAATTGTATTTCAGATGAAAGAAGTAAAAATTTCCATTTAAAACTAAATCTTAACATTAACATATACAGAGACCAATGATTGCAAAATATTCAGACATTTTAGAACATGATAGTAACAGTTTAAAAGGAGATGACTTATCTAGTTTACTGAAGGTTGATTTATTTTTTTAGCTGACCTTGATAAACTGGTAAACTGTTTATATAGTCCCATAACTCTTTGAGTTTTAGTGCCATCTTCAAGGTTTATATCTTTAAGGTTTACATAATTTTATTTAAAATCTGCATTCTAAATATTAGCAGGTTAGAAGCATGTTGCCTTTGTCTGTTTTCCTATTGCCATTAGCTCTCTATTCTGCTGTCTGCTAGCATGGCTAGTCTCGAGTGGGCTGCCTCACTGCCACCCTTTTAAGGACTTATCTATCTAGTAAGAACTGCAGATTGCCAAGAAACAGCTGCTACAAAGCTCATTAAGTCATTTATCTTGGGTTTATTAAAAATTTAAAATCTACAAGGCCTTGGTCCAGGGCTTTCTGGCAAAGAAAAGTCCTCAGGGATTTCAGTTCTGAATTATTGTTTGCTGGACATTTGGCCACTCTTCCTGTATTTCCTTTCTAAGAGAAGGCAGAACTGGGGAAAGATCAAAGCATATGACTCAGGGGAGGAGGCTACCATCCTTGTGCTGGTATTACCTAGCATGGTCACCTTGAATATAGTCTATAATATGTTCTGAGCATCAATTTACTAATCTCTAAAATGAGAAGACAGTGTAAGTAATCACTGAAAAGTTTTTTGTTTTTTTCCCCTCTAAAGTTAATGATTTCTAACTTTTTGATTAAACCTTTTAGTTGCTGACATATCCTTCATTTTGTCTAGTATAAGCATCCATTATTTTTAATTCATTAAGAAGTAAACATGTAGCCTACAGTGACAGTTTTATTCAGAGTAAGAGTTTGAGGATTTTTCAAGTCACATATGCACACACCTAATTACTGTTGTGTGAATAATTTCAGAGTATCTATCAAGTCTTCTAATAACTATCACAAACTAGTATACTGTCAAGGGATAATGCAAAATGATATGTTTTACACAACAGTGGTGAGGCTCTCATTAATGATTACCACCTATAATTGCTTGGTATGAACATTTATTTTAAAATTTAAAAATTATGTACAACAAAATAATGATTTAAAATACTTTCACGATGTCTATATCCAGAAGTTGCTACATTAGAATTAATGATTTATTAAGTCATTTCTTGTTATTTTCTTTAATATATGATATTATTGAATTTAAAATAGAAGAAAAATTTCTGTCAACAGTTAAGCATAACACTGAGTCACATCTGGATCTCCTGTCTTAAAGATATTATTAGACATCTTAGTCATATTTGATATAAAATATCAGTATATTTATGTGTCCAAAGAAGAATAATTTATAGTCTAGTTTTATTCCTGAAAGATTAAGCAAATTCAGCAGATATCTATGCCTTTAAGTATAATCAACCTAGAATCTGGTAGCCCAAATCTGCCTTTACACATTAAATTTTAATTTCGAAAGATTCCAAAGAAGATTTCTTTTGATAAGATACATTCCTTCTTTTCTCAGATCTTTTCCCAGTTTTTTTTTACCTATTTTTTTGCTGTAGTACAAATAGAATGTAAAGTTAAAGTCCAAATTTAAAATTATGAATGAAATTGGTTTTTAAATTAATGGCATTTTAAATTTAATAAATAGAACTTAACAAAACTTAAAACCCAATAAGAGGCAGAAGAGAGTCTGTGGATCAGATTGTAGATCTGATTTTAGGAAAGTCAAGGGGGGAATAAACTGAAGTCCTGTCTTGAATGGGAAAAGGACATTTGAGGGCAATAAATACAGTTACAGAAGAGGGCAACTAGAGAGACTTCTGTTTCTAAATTTGGACTTTGAAGATTTCTTTGACAGACACCTGGTGTCAGCCCTTCTTGTCATGGCAGCATTTGGTTTGAGGAGCAGGCATAGGATTGTAGGTACTGGTGTAAAAAAAAAAAATGCAGTGTGGGGAGTGGAAGGAGTGTGATTGTTTGTCAGAGTTATTGAATTGGGACAGCATGTCCATGGCCCAGAAAATAGCGAAGTAAAATGAACCATGCATGTGTTATAATGCAGTTCTGCTGTTTTCCATAACTTGGGAAATGTATGAGGAATCTTTTTACATCAACATTACAGATATAATTTGGGCAGTATCATTTCAGAAACTGGAAGTTTTCAAGGGTTTTAAAAATATTTCATGAAAATGGGTATTACAAATTTATCATCACAATTCAGATCTTTTGTACTGAGAATCCAGTAATTTGACCAGGAATCTATAATAAAATTTGCCACAAGGAAAAATAGTAAAGCTCTGTCTTTGATGGTGGTTTTTCATTATTGTATGATAGAATGCTGTTCACTTTCTGCTTACCATGGCAGGCAGTGGTAGAGACAGGGAAATGTCATGGGGTATAGGAGGGAGGGAGGCAGAGAAGAGAGGGATAAATAGGAAAAGTTTTCTACTTTTCCTGGTTCTATTTCCTGTGATTACATTCAGAAGATAATCAGGTAGCTATATATTTGGTCATAGTGTGGAATATTCTTTTTATGTGCTTCCTTTTGTGGATGTGAAATCACCTAATAACAGAACCTGTGCCCAAATTTGAATAAATTTTCAGAAATATGCCACCAAATAATACAATTTATTTATACTTTTCTTTTATTTACACTTTATAATTTTTTTTTCTAAATTAAATGCTAGTGTTCTATTTTTAGTGGGCAATGAATTATCCATAAACTTTTGTTGTTGTTATAAGCTGTGGTGCAATGTACATTATAATTACTCAATTCACTCTTTGTTGGCTTTTTTCATTAATATGCTTAAAATTTCTTTCTTATCTTTTTTTTTTTTTTTTTTTTGTACTGGGGATTGAACTCGGAGGCACTCGACCACTGAGCCACATCCCCAGACAGGGTTTCACTGAGTTGCTTAGCAACTCATTTTTGCTGAGGCTGGTTTTGAACTCATGTTCTCCTGCCTCAGCCTCCCAAGCTGCTGGGGTCACAGGCGTGCGCCACTGCACCCAGCTTTAATATCCTTAAAATTTTATGATCAATTATTAAAGTTGTTTTTTTTTTTTAATCATGAGCATGAGCTGAAAGGGGTCAGTTTAATTTCCTAGACAAACTTTACTAATGCAAGTTTTCATTGCTGTCTCGGTTCTCTTCTTCTACCTGTCCTACTTGTCACATCAGCTAGCTAGCACCACTCAGATATAACTCCACTAAGGGGCTGGGGGACATTTTAGAAAGTCTTGCTGGGATATTTGGTCATACTGTGTCCTGAGTACCTCTACTCCCAGAACAGCAACATGGGGGTGTTTTGATTATATTAGGAAGTAATAACTCCTTTTTAAATTATTTTTCTAATTAAGGATGACCAGCAATAATAGTGTGGAATGGAAAATTTCTTGAAAAATGACTTGGGACTCATCTTCAATGCAAAGCTGTCAATATTCACCTGCCTGACATCTTCCATATTGACCAGAATAATTTAATTTCAGGTCTTTATGGAATCTTCATCTTTTATTAGAAGTAAGCTGGCAGATTCTTTTCATTTCCTAATTGGGCTATGTGTCTTTCTCTTTTTCCATTTGACTGGGTCATGGATTAATTTGTTTCTAGTATTGCCTGTTCCTCACTCTTTGTGATTGGCCTCAACTAAGAAAAAGCACCCTTTGTTCCTTAAATTTCCTGTTGGCCAGGTCACATTTCAGCAACTCATTAAAACATGTATTTATTCTACTCTGGAGCACATTGTCTGGCCAGCCACAAATTTATAGTGAAATGTAACAGTAAATTGTGCTCTGTGGTCAAAAATGCCAAATGATACACACAGCAGCATAGAGGTTTCCAGCCTAGGGTAGAATTAAAGAGCTTAGGACCAGTGCCGGGATTGTTGGCCATATTTTCACAGTGGCCAGTTTTGTTAGACTTGAACTTGGAGAGAGCTTGAAATCACTTATCTCAGATGTTTGTGCTCACAGCCACAAAGCCTCTGAGAAACACAGAACTGATCTTGTAATAAGCTCCAGCTGAGTTTACAAGCCTCTCAGCCTTTTTGAAAGCCTGTTTAGTTTAATGAGGGTTTTCAGATTTCAAAGCTCACACACCTTCACATAAAAACAGATGATTATGACCAAATTAGGGAATGTTGTTCTGTGAGTGTTTTCCTCAATACGTTCTCCTTGCGGTTGTGAGGCATTGTTATGTCACACTCTCCACCTTCCAGGCATCATTTTTAAATGTGATTTTTGAAAGTCTCATTGTATATAGTTTCTATTCAAGCAGAACATTATGTTACATAAAAGAAGAGCTTTTTCTCTTACAGTCAAAAACAAATATACTTATCTTTTTTTCTGTTAACGATAAAGGGTGGAACTTGAAAAAAAAAATTGAACCTTCAGTTTCTGCTACCATGACAACTGTCCTGAGAGGCTGGGCCTCCACATCCCCTCCTATGCCCTACTTCATAGGGCTCTGCAACCTGTTACCAAATGGCTTGAAGAGAAAAGCTACATCTTTGAAAGACCAAGAAATAAGGGAACAAGGTTACCCACATGCAGTCATACTGCACAGATTACCTCCTTGAACACTTCTAGCACTTTTCATCTTAAAAGTTTAGTCTTTAAATAATAGCTTTAATATGTGTGGCATAATTTTTGATATTATTCTTCCTATTCTTAGTTTTTAAAATGTTTTCTGAGTCACCCTAAGAAAGAAATATAATAATAGATTGTTAGGCATTTAAGCCTTGCCTGAACACCAAATCACTGAGTACATTATACCCATGGCTTTCCACAGAGTTAGAGCACAGAATGTGATGTGCAGACACAAGCAAAACAGAATCAGAGAATAATGGCATACAGAGATGTCCTTGAAGAAAGCAGGAGACATGTGGATGAGGCCAGGCAGGCAGCACAGAAATTTTGATGAGCAGGTCCTTGTCTTCTAAGCTCCCTCTTCAGTCTTCCCACATGACTCCTCCACCAAACACACACATTGAAAAGTTGTTAGTGTGAAGTCTCCATATAGTTTAGCTGTTTCTCAAGAAAAAAAAATTGCTGTTTCATCCTTCCCCTTTTCCTCCTAGATCACTTTTCCTTCTCACCCCAGCCCAAGTGTTGAATCCTTTAATTTTTTTTCCTCTCCTCTCTTAAATCAGAATCAGCTACCCATAGTTGGAAAAGGATATGATAATATGACCTGTTCATTTACTAATGTCCTATTTTTTTTAATTTATTTTTTATTCTAATTTGTTATATATGACCACAGAATGCATTATAATTCATATTACACATGTAGAGCACAATTTTTCATATCTCTGGTTGTGTACAAAGTAATTCACACCATTTTTGTCCCCATACATGTACTTAGAGAGTAATGATGTCCATCTCATTCCACCATCATTTTTAGCCTCATGCTCTCTCCCTGCCCTTCCCACCCATTTGCCCTATATAGAGTTTGTCTAATCCTCCCTTCCTCTCCCTCTCAACCCCACTAGCCTCCTTAAATCAGAGAAAACATTCGACATTTGGCTTTTTGGATTGGCTAACTTCACTTAGCATTATATTCTCAACTCCATCCATTTATCTGCAAATGCCATGATTTTATTCTCTTTTATTACTGAGTAATAGTCTATTGTGTATATATACCACATTTTCTTTATCCATTCATCTACTGAAGGGCTAATGTCCTATTTTTGAAGAACATTTGTGAGAGAATCCTCTAATAAAAGTTTAACAGTGTAGCTCAAACTGGGGACAGCGTATCATAATTCTTAAAATTTGTATTTTTATTTCATTTTATTACTAATCTTAGAAATGCAATCTTATTAATTATGGAGATTTTATTTTCCTTTAACGTATTTCTGGAAAATAAAGATTACATAGAATTAAGTAGTCTTAAGTGATGAATAGATTGGTAGTCTATATTTTAAAAGTGTATAAGACTTTAGCTTTTTCCAGTGGGTCATGCCGTCCTACTTTAAACACATAGGAAATAGCACAATGATTGCCAATTGCCTATTTTTTCATATTGTCTAACAGAGAATGTAGGGCCATGGTCCCTGGGAGAAGGGACATAACTAAGGTTAGTGCTTGACTTTCTCCTTGTAGGCAGAATTTCTAATATAATGCAGAAAGATAGAACCCAAGCAGAGCCTAATTGTTTGGCTACACAGAGGAGACAGAGATTAAGAGCCCAAGGAGGGCCCATCAGCAGGATTTGTGGGGAAGAATGCTGGAAGGGTTGCACAGCTGCAATTAAAGTGCTCCAGAAATCTGCTTAAGGATCCAGGCGAGCATTAGACTGAATGTAAATCTGTGTATGTAGTCATTGGCCTAAAATATCTCTAGAGCAAATACTGCTATAGAACTGGTCTAACAAAACTTAGAAATAAGCCTTAAAAGAATAAAACTGATCTTATTAGTACTTCAATGTTCATTCAGGATAAATAGCAATATTCTTTAAAGGAAGACAACAAAGTCCAGTCGCTCACATTAACTCATAATATCTGGCATCTGATTTTAAAGAACACAAAATTTGACTCATAAACAGGATTAAAATGGATCAGAAATAGTAGAAGTGATGAATTTGGTTTAAAAAAAATCAAGGATTTAAATGAAAACAAGAACATAATAAGAAATAAATGGAAGCAATATAAAAGGGTCAAGAAAAACTTCTGGAGCTGAGAGTACAGTATTTAATTTGAAAAATTTACTGCGTAACTTTAAGTAGTAGGTTAGATATGGTAAAAGAAAAGATCAGTGAACTTAAAAATACCAATAGAAAATAAATATGAAACTGAATGAAAAAATGGAAAAATAGTGACTAAAATTGTTCCAAATGTCATGAAATCCATAATCCACACATGAAAGCTCAATGACCCTTGACCAGGATAAGTGAAAGAAAATCATTTCAAAGCATATCAATGTGAGATTGTTTTAAAGTCATGAGAAAAAATTAAGTACAACAAAGAATTTGAGAAGAAAGACACATCATATATGGGGGAACAAATTACTCAGAGTTCTCATAAGAAACAATTCAGAGCAGGCTGTGGCCAACTGATGTTCAACAGAGAGGCTCAGAACCCATGCTAGGGAAAGGACAAGCTGTTCAATTCATGTTGTTGGGAAAATTGCATATTCACCTGCAGAAGCATGAAGCTAGACTGTTAATCTATCACCACATAAAAATGCAAAATAAATTAGACTTAAATGTAAGACATGAAATGATACAACAAAAAGAAAATGTAATATTTCAGGAAGATGAAATGGACAAGGAATTTTTGGATAGGACCTCCAAGCATAAGAAACAAAGCAAAAACAGACAAACCAAAAAGTTCTATACAGCAAGGGTAATAGCAGAGTGAAGAGACCACCTACCAGAATTCAAGAAACTATTTGCAAACCATAATCTCATAAAAATTCAATACCCCCAATATATAAATAACCCAACTTAATATCCAAAAATCTGATTAAAATATTCAATAGAAATTTCTCAAAAGAATACATACACATGCCAACAGATATATGAAACATGCTCTGCATCACTAATCATCAGGGAAACATGATTGAAAACCACAAAGTGAATCACCTCAATCCAATTATAATGCCTATTATCAAAAAGATACAAGACAGCAAGCACTGTCAAGAATGTAGAGAAAAGGAAGCCCTTACACATTGTTTGTGGGAATGTAAATCAGTACAGCCATTATTGAAAAAGTTTTTCAAAACCTTACTAATAGGTGTATATCCAGAGGAAATGAAATCACTATGTTGAAGAGACATCTACACTCCTACTTTTAATGCACTAATGTTCACAAGAGCCAAGAAATGGAACATGTCTATCAACAGTTGAATGGATAAAGAAAATGTGGTACATTCAGCTATAAAATGTGGTACATTCAGCTATAAAAAATGAAATTCTGTCATTTGCATTATGGATGGAACTGGGGTTCATTATGTTCAGTGAAATAAATGATGCATAGAAAGTCAAATACCATATGATCTCACTGATACTTGGAATCTAAAAAGGTTGACCTCATAGTAGTTGGGAGTCTGATAGTTGTTACTAGATGCTGGGGAGGGAAGAAGGGAGTGAGGGGTGGTCAAAGTTAGGTCAGGGAGTACTATCTTATTTATTAAGAGAAATAAATTCTTGTGTGGGCTATTGTACAGTAAGGTGACTGCAGATAATGTACTGTATAAAGGATTTTGAGGGGTTGGGGTTGTAGCTTCGTGGTAGAGCACTTGCCTAGCACATGTGAGGCCCTGGGTTCAATCCTCAGCACCACATAAAAAAATAAATAAAGGTATTGGGTACATCTATAACTAAGAAAAAATTTAAAAGTAAGGATTTTGATAGTTTTCATTATAAAGAAATGACAAATATTAGATAGACAATTTTACCCTGATTTGAATATTTCATAATGTGTATAATAATGAAACCATCCATAGTACTTATTTTATGTCTGCAAGTTTTATGTGTTGATTAAAAAAATTCAAGTCCTGAGATAACGGAACATTTTAAAGTACTGAAAATATTAACATAGAGCTCTGTATATGACAAAATGGCTTTCAAAACTAAGAGGTCAAATGTGGACCTTGTTTTAGTGAGTGCCATCAAGTTTATTTTTAGTGTTAAGAGAACAACATTTACAGACTTCTTTAAAAAAGTTCACTGATGCAAGAAAATTATATTATGCGAAAATTTGGATCTGCCAGAAGCTCTAATGAGTGGCAAAACAGTAAATATATCATAAATACAAGAGATTCGTTCCCATTTTAAAATTAATTTTGATAGCAATTATTTAAAGATAAAAATGCATTTTATGCTTGTGTTTATAACATGTATACATGTAAAAGGCATGGCAAAGTGGAATAAAGGAAAAGGAGAGACAGGAGCATACAGTTGTGTGGTGTCAGTTGTATGTGTAGGGGGACAAAATGATTATACCAGAAATGTGTGACCAAAACCAGGATAGAAGATATAAAGTGAGGTATCAAGAAGCAATCCCAAAGAATGCAGAAAGGAACAAAGAAGAGATGTAACAAAGAGGGAAAGATGCAGTAGGCCTAATTGTGTGTAATTAACTGTGGATGATAATAATAACTCAATTAAAAGGTAGACATGGTCAGACGGGGCTGTACAAAGAGTGGAAGAAGTTTTATAGGAGAAGTTTATACAAACAGAGAAAAAGATGACAAAAGACTATTATGCAAATATTAATTTTAAGAACTTTAAAATTGTTACTTCCAGAGATAAAGAGGGATATCACATAATGAGAAGGGATTAAATTCTCCAAGAAAATACAAGATTCAATGTGTATGGACCTGACAACAGAACTCAAATGCTTAAGAAAACTATGGAATTTAAAGAAAAATTGAGAATATCTTCAAGTATATGTGGAGATTTCAGTACTCCTTCCTCGCAGTCTATAGAACTAACAGAAAATTATTAAGGACATGGCAAATACAAAAACACCACTAACTTAATCTGTGTGATACTTTTAAAAATTTCTTCCCCAACAAAAACAGAGCACACATTCCTTCATATTTTTTAGTTAAGAAATATTAACTAAGTTGGACTCGGAAGATGGCGGCGAAGGGAGTGCATCACCCCCGTGCGCCGCGTCACTGTGCGGGAGAAAGACGAGGTGAAACAGCTGAAGGCTGTCTTAAAATTCCAGCAAAATTGAGGTGCTCCAGAATCTAGTAGAGGGATTTTCATCGCGCAAGGTTCGGCTGCGGGGGCTCGGACGCGGGCGATTTCTCCACACGGAGGGTCACATTGCCTGATTGGCTGATTGCCCCGTGGCTGGAGTCTGCGGCGTGCACTGGGAAGCGGCAAGGTGTCGGAGCGGGGGTGCAGTCATGCGGATTCTGGGGGCTCCTGCCAGCGGTGCAATGGCCGTGCTTAGTGCTGAGTTCTGGCTTTGAGATGGAGGAGAGAAGCGGTCCAGTTCGGTTCTCAACACCGGTCGGACCACGGAGGAGAACAGCGGCCGCCATCTTGGAGAGCTGATGGAATCATCCCTGTTATCTACTGATCTCAGCTCATTCAGCTACGGAACAGGTGATTTCAGGCTGGCATTTGCCTGCGTCTCGCAGACTGATCGCTCAGGCTCAGGGCTAGAGAACCTGTGGAGAATACTCCTTGGGGCTCGCTCCTAGCAAAGTGTGCACCGAGCTCTGAGCGGCCAGGTTCTGGTTCCCGCAGCTGCTTTGGCCCAGGGCTGGGGAACCCGCGGAGACTGCATATTGAAGCCAGCTCCTAGTGGAGCGTGCATCGAGCTCGAAGTGGCTGGGTTTTGACCCCGGGAACAGTTTTGGCCCAGGGCTGGGGAACACGTGGGGACTGCGTCTTTGAGCCTGCTCCCAGCAGAGCATGCACCGAGCTCAGACAGCTTGGAGCGGCCGGGCTCTGGCTCCCGGAGCTGCTTTGGCCTAGGGCTGGGGAACCAGCGGAGATCGCTCCTTGGAGCCTGCTCCTAGCGGAGCATGCACGGGGCTCGGAGAGGCCGGGTTCTGGCTCCCGGAGCGGCTTTGGCCTAGGGATGGGGACCCCACGGTAACTGCTTCTCGGTCCGTGTCCTGCTGGGTGTAGTGGGGGCCAGAGGGGCAGAGTGAAGCTGCCACCTGCGCCCAGAACAGGCCAAGTGACCCGCCGGCGTGGTATCACGACACCCCAACTGCAGCTGGGGCTGAAGAGAGTAGCCGCCTACGCCTGGAACAGGACCAGCGAACCGACGGTGCGGTAGACAAGTCACCCCATTTGGAGTAGGGGCTGTGTAGAACTGCCTTCTGAGCCTGCAAGGTAGGCAGACCTGTGACCCACTGGCCCGGTAGCCTGCCAGCGTGGTGGACATGTAGCACCGAGGCAGTCACGTCACACTGGTTGGAGTGGGGGTGGAGCAGAGCCGCAGCCCGTGTCCGGAAAAGGCCCAGCGACCCGTTGGAGAGGCAGTCAGGTAGCCCCATTTGGAGTGGGGGCTGAGCAGAACTGCCGCCCGAGCCCACAAGGTAGGCAGACCTGCGACCTACCAGCGGAACAGGCCTAGAGGCCTGCCAGCGTGGTAGACATGTCACACCAATTGGAGTAGGGGCTGAGCAGAGCCGCCGCCCACATCCGGATCAGGACCAACGACCCGAGGGCGTGGTAGTTATGTCACCACAATTGGAGTGGGGGCAGAGCAGAGCCGCCACCCGCGCCTGCAGGGTGGGCACACCTGCGACCAACCAGCGTGGTAGACAGCTCGCCCTAATTAGAGGAGGATCACAGCCACTACCTGCCCTGCAAGGGAGATTTCCCAACTATACAAGAGCAATATAAATAAATAGGGGGAAAATTTCAAAAACACAACAGTTTCACTAAGCAGATAGAAACGCGAGCAGTATGAAAAGACGAGGAAAGAAAGGACCACAAGCAATGCAGGTCAACTCAACTTTAGAAGAGGTAATAGCTGCAACAGATGGAATGTCAGATAAAGAGTTCAGGATATACATGCTTCAGATGATCTGGAGTCTCAAGGAAGACATGAGACAGCAAAATCAGACAATGAAAGATCACTTTGACAAGGAACTACATAAACAAATCCAGGAAGTAAAAGATCAATTACACAGGGAGATAGAGGTAATAAAAAACAAACAAATAGAAATCCTAGAAATGCAGGAAGCAATAAACCAACTTAAAAACTCAATTGAGAATACTATCAGCAGAGTAGATCACTTAGAAGATAGAACATCAATGAAGACAAAGTATTTCAACTTGAAAAGAACATAGACAGCTCAGCAAGACTTCTTAGAAACCATGAGCAGAAAATCTAAGAAATATGGGATAACATTAAAAGACCAAACTTAAGAGTCATTGGGATACAGGAAGGCACAGAGCTCCAAACCAAAGGAATAAACAATCTATTCAATGAAATAATACGAGAAAACTTCCCAGACTTGAAGAATGAGACAGAATCCCAAATCCTAGAAGCCTACAGGACGTCGAATGTGCAAAATCATAAGAGATCCACACCTAGCTAGACACATTATAATGAAGATGCCCAACATACAGAATAAGGAGAGAATTTTAAAAGCTACAAGAGAAAGGAAGCAGATTACATTTAGGGGTAAACCAATCAGGATAACAGCTGATCTCTCAACACAGACTCTGAAAGCTAGAAGATCCTGGAATAACATATTTCAAACACTGAAAGAAAATGGGTTCCAACCAAGAATCGTGTATCTGGCGAAATTAAGCTTCAGGATGGATGATGAAATTAAAACCTTCCACGATAAACAAAAGTTAAAAGAATTTGCAACTAGAAAACCATCTCTTCAAAAAATCCTTGGCAAAACATTACAGGAAGAGGAAATGGAAAATAACAATGAAAACCAACAGTGGGAGGTAGGACAGTAAAGGGGGGAAAGTAATCAAAGAGGAAAACAAACCATGTTTAGTAACATTAATAAACAAATATGGCTGGAAGAACAAACCATATCTCAATAATAACCCTAAATGATAATGGCTTAAACTCACCAATTAAGAGACACAGGCTAGTAGAATGGATCACAAAACATGACCCAACAATATGCTGCCTACAGGAGACGCATTTGATAGGAAAAGACATACATAGACTGAAGGTGAAAGGTTGGGAAAAATCATATCACTCATATGGACTTCGGAAACAAGCAGGAGTGTCCATGCTCATATCAAATAAAATAGATTTCAAGCCAAAGTTAATCAAAAGGGATAAAGAGGGACACTACATACTGCTCAAGGGAACCATACACCAACAAGACATAACAATCATAAATATATATGCCCCAAACAATGGTGCAGCTATGTTCATCAAACAAACTCTTCTCAAGTTCAAGAGTCTAATAGACCACCATACAATAATCATGGGAGACTTCAACACACCTCTCTCACCACTGGACATATTTTCCAAACAAAAGTTGAATAAGGAAACTATAGAACTCAATAACACAATTAACAACCTAGACTTAATTGACATATATAGAATATACCACCCAACATCAAGCAGTTACACTTTTTTCTCAGCAGCACATGGATCCTTCTCAAAAATAGATCATATATTATGTCACAGGGCAACTCTTAGACAATATAAAGGAGTAGAGATAATACCATGCATCTTATCTGACCATAATGGAATGAAACTGAAAATCAACGATAAAAGAAGGAAGGAAAAATCATACATCACTTGGAGAATGAACAACAGGTTACTGAATGATCAATGGGTTATAGAAGACATTAAGGAGGAAATTAAAAAATTCTTAGAGATAAATGGAAACACAGACACAACATATCGGAATCTATGGGACACATTGAAAGCAGTTCTAAGAGGAAAATTCATTGCATGGAGTTCATTCCTTAAAAAAAGAAAAAACCAAAAAATAAATGATCTCATACTTCATCTCAAAATCCTAGAAAAAGAAGAGCAAAACAACAGCAAAAGAAGTAGAAGGCAAGAAACAATTAAAATCAGAGCTGAAATTAATGAAATCAAAACAAAAGAAACAATTGAAAAAATTGACAAAACTAAAAGTTGGTTCTTTGAAAAAATAAATAAAATCGACAGACCCTTAGCCATGCTAACAAAGAGAAGAAGAGAGAGAACTCAAATTACTAGCATATGGGATGAAAAAGGCAATATCACAACAGACACTTCAGAAATACAGAAGATAATCAGAAATTATTTTGAATCCTTATACTCCAATAAAATAGAATATAGTGAAGCATAGATAAATTTCTTAAGTCATATGATCTGCCCAGATTGAGTCAGGAGGATATAGACAACCTAAACAGACCAATAACAATAGAGGAAATAGAAGAAACCATCAATAGCCTACCAACCAAGAAAAGCCCAGTACCGGATGGGTATACAGCAGAGTTTTACAAAACCTTTAAAGAGGAACTAACACCAATACTTTTCAAGCTATTTCAGGAAATAGAAAAAGATGGAGAACTTCCAAATACATTCTACATCACCCTGATACCTAAACCAGACAAAGACACTTCAAAGAAAAAAAACTACAGACCAATATCTCTAATGAACCTAGATGCAAAAATCCTCAATAAAATTCTGGCGAATCGGATTCAAAAACATATCAAAAAAATTATACACCATGATCAAGTAGGATTCATCCCTTGGATGCAAGGCTGGTTCAATATACGGAAATCAATAAATGTTATTCACCACATCAATAGACTTAAAAATAAGAACCATATGATCATCTCGATAGATGCGGAAAAAGCATTCGACAAAGTACACCATCCCTTTATGTTCAAAACTCTAGAAAAACTAGGGATAACAGGAACATACCTCAACATTGTAAAAGCAATCTATGATAAGCCTCAGGCTAGCATCATTCTGAATGGAGAAAAATTGAAGGCATTCCCTCTAAAATCTGGAACAAGACAGGGATGCCCTCTCTCACCACTTCTGTTCAACATAGTCCTCAAAACACTGGCCAGAGCAATTAGACAGACAAAAGAAATTAAAGGCATAAAAATAGGAAAAGAAGAACTTAAATTATCACTAGTTGCAGATGACATGATTTTATACCTAGCAGACCCAAAAGGGTCTACAAAGAAACTATTAGAGCTAATAAATGAATTCAGCAAAGTGGCAGGATATAAAATCAACACGCATAAATCAAATGCATTCCTGTATATCAGCGACAAATCCTCTGAAACGGAAATGAGGACAACTACTCCATTCACAATATCCCCCCAAAAAATAAAATACTTGGGAATCAACCTAACAAAAGAGGTGAAAGACTTTTACAATGAAAACTACAGAACCCTAAAGAGAGATATAGAAGAAGACCTTAGAAGATGGAAAAATATACCCTGTTCATGGATAGGCAGAACTAACATCATCAAAATGGAGATACTACCGAAAGTTCTCTATAAGTTCAATGCAATACCAATCAAAATCCCAACAGCATTTCTTGTAAAAATAGATAAAACAATCATGAAATTTATATGGAATAATAAAAGACCCAGAATAGCAAAAACAATGCTAAGCAGGAAGTGTGAATCAGGCGGTATAGCGATACCAGAGTTCAAACTATACTACAGAGCAATAGTAACAAAACCAGCATGGTACTGGTACCAAAACAGGCGGGTGGAGCAATGGTACAGAGTAGAGGACACAGTAACCAATCCACAAAACTACAACTATCTTCTATTTGATAAAGGGGCTAAAAGCATGCAATGGAGGAAAGGTAGCATCCTCAACAAATGGTGCTGGGAAAATTGGAAATCCATTTGCATCAAAATGAAACTGAATCCCTTTCTCTCGCCATGCACAAAAGTTAACTCAAAATGGATCAAGGAGCTTGATATTAAATCAGAGACACGGCGTCTAATAGAAGAAAAAGTTGGCTATGATCTACATACTGTGGGGTCAGGCTCCAAATTCCTCAATAGGACACCCATAGCGCAAGAGTTAATAACAAGAATCAACAAATGGGACTTACTCAAACTAAAAAGTGTTTTCTCAGCAAAAGAAACAATAAGATAGGTAAACAGGGAGCCTACATCCTGGGAACAAATCTTTACTCCACACACTTCAGATAGAGCCCTAATATCCAGAGTATACAAAGAACTCAAAAAATTAGACAATAAGAAAACAAATAACCCAATCAACAAATGGGCCAAGGACGTGAACAGACACGTCTCAGAGGAGGACATACAATCAATCAATAAGTACATGAAAAAATGCTCACCATCGCTAGCAGTCAGAGAAATGCAAATCAAAACCACCCTAAGATACCATCTCACTCCAGTAAGATTGGCAGCCATTATGAAGTCCAACAACAACAAGTGCTGGAGAGGATGCGGGGAAAAGGGTACACTTGTTCATTGTTGGTGGGACTGCAAATTGGTGCAGCCAATTTGGAAAGCAGTATGGAGATTTCTTGGAAAGCTGGGAATGGAACCACCATTTGACCCAGCTATTCCCCTTCTCAGTCTATTCCCTAAAGACCTAATAAGAGCATGCTACAGGGACACTGCTACATCGATGTTCATAGCAGCACAATTCACGATAGCAAGATTGTGGAACCAACCTAGATGCCCTTCAATAGATGAATGGATAAAAAAATGTGGCATTTATACACAATGGAGTATTACTCTGCATTAAAAAATGACAAAATCATAGAATTTGGAGGGAAATGGATGGCATTAGAGCAGATTATGCTAAGTGAAGCTAGCCAATCCTTAAAAAACAAATGCCAAATGACTTCTTTGATATAAGGGGCATAACCAAGGACAGGGTAGGGAGGAAGAGCTTGAGAAGAAGATCTAAATTAAACAGGGATGAGAGGTGGGAGGGAAAGGGAGAGAGAAGGGAAATTGCATGGAAATGGAAGGTGATCCTCAGGGTTATACAAAATTACATATAAGAGGAAATGAGGGGTAAGAGAAGAATAATACAAGTGGAAGAAATGATTTACAGTAGAGGGGGTAGAGAGAGAAGAGGGGAGGGGAGGGGAGGGGAGGGGGGATAGTAGAGAATAGGATAGACAGCGGAATACATCAGACACTAGAATGGCAATATGTAAATCAATGGAAGTGTAATTGATGTGATACAGCAAACTGTATACTGGGTAAAAATGGGAGTTCATAACCCACTTGAATCAAACTGTGAAATATGATATATTAAGAACTATGTAATGTTTTGAACGACCAACAATAAAAAAAAAGAAATATTAACTGAAATTGACCATATCTTGGGCTATAAAACAATTTAAAAATGGAAATGTCATATTTTTACAAAGTAGGGACTTAGACCTTAACTGAAGTAGATAAGGAATAAAGAGCATAAAGATATCTAGAAAATCCCTGCATATTTATAAATTGCACAATACTCTTCTAAGTAACCCATTAATTAATAGGGAATTGACAAGGGAAATTAGATAATATGTATGTTTTAAAATGAATTAGTTAACTTTGGCTCAAAATTGAATTGCATACATTTATCATGTACAACATGAAGATAGAAAATGCATTTCAAAGGACTCAATTGAGCTAATTAACATATGCATTACCTTCCTTCACTCATCATTTTTTTGTGTGTGGTAAGAATATTTAAAAAGTACTTTTAGTGATCTTCAAGAATACAATATGTACTTATTAACTGTAGTCACCATATTGCATAGGAGATTGTTGTACAATAGTTCTCTTGAACATAACCCTCATATCTAATTGAAAATTCATAATCTTTGACCAATATCATGCCAACATCCCTCTCTCCCACCAACCTCCTGGATTACTCTCTGCTTCCGTGAGTTCAGTCTTTTAGGTTCTACACACAAGTGAGCTCACGTGTTATTTGGCTTTCTGTGCCTGGCTCAGAAAGAATATAGAACTAACAGAAAATTATTAAGGACATGGCAAATACGAAATGGCCAACAGATACATGAATAAAATGTTCCATATCACTGAACATCATTTCCTTCAGGTTCATCCATTGTTATTTCAAAGGACAAGATTTATTTCTTTTCAAATGTTTTTCTCACTGAATTGTAGTTAAACATAATAGTGGAATTCATTTTAACATGCTCATACATGCAGGGAGTGTCCTTTGCTCCATTTCAGCTCCTAGGATTTTCTTGTTCTCTCACTTTCTTCTTCTTCTGTTCCCCTTCCTCTACTCTATGGTGTCTTCTATTTATTTATTGTTTTGTTTTTAATTGGTGTTTTGTAGATATACATGAAGGTGTAATTCACTGTGGCATATTCACATGGGTATATAGCGTAACTTGGTCTATTTCACTTTAAACATGAAGAGTGCTGTGTTGTGTAGATAATGTCACAGGTTCTTTATCCACTTATCTGTTCATGAATACTTCATTTGATTCCATATCTTGGCTATTATGAATAATTCTAAAAAGAACCTGAGGTGCACACATTTCTTTGAGAACGCTATTTCAACTTTTACAAATGTATACACCGAATGGAATTGCTGGATCATAATAGTTCTGCTTTTCATGTTTTGTGAAACCCCTATACTGTTTTCCATGGTAGCTGTACTAATTTACATTGCCGATAGTAAACAGGGCAATGTTCCCTATTCTTCCCTTCCTCATTAACACTTAGTATCTTTTTCTAATGACATTCTGATAGGGCTGAAGTGATATTACAAAGTGGTTTTGAATTTCATTTCCTTTATGATTAGTGATGTGGAACATTTTATTCATGTACCTGTTGGCCATTTGTATCTTTTGAGAAATGTCAATTCAGATCATTTGTCCATTTTTAAAATAGGACATAGAAAACAAATAAATTTGTTTTCTTTCTATTGAGTTGTTAGAGTTTCTTATACACAATCTCTTGCTAGATGTGTAGTTTGCAAATATTTTTTTTTCCTTATTTTATAAATTTTGTCTTTACTCTGTTGATTGTTTCTTTTGCTGTGCAACCTTTTGTTATTAGTTTGATGCCTTTCCATTTGTGCTTCCTTTATTTTGCAGTCATTTTCTGGGCAGTGATTTTTAGTTTCAGGTCTTAAAATTAATTCTTGAATCCATCTTGAGTTGTATTTTGATATAAAAGAGCAAATATTTTGAGTTGTATATAAATAAAAACATAGATTTATCAATATTTGTGGAATGCTGCCAAAGGAATACTTAGGGGGAAATTTATTGCATTAAATGGTCAACTTAGAAAAGAAATTTCAAATATCTCAAGTCATAATACAATCTTCTACCATAAGAACTTAGGAAGAAAAGAACAAATTGAACCAAACCCAAGCTAAAGAAAGGAAATAACAATGAGGTGGGGCAGGAATCTATGTAATTGAGAACAGAAAAATAAGAGAATTGAGGCAAGCCATAATTGGTTCATTGGGAAAACCTTGACAAATTTCTTTCAGACCGACTAAGCAATAAAGAGAGAAGACACTGCATTTGTCCATTTTTTTTACTGCCATAATGAAATACTTGAGGCTGGTAACTTGATAAAGAAAATAGGTTTATGTAATTTACAGTTTTGGAGGCTTGAAATCTGAGTAGCATAGCAATGACTTGGGGAAACCTCCCCCTTGACTCTATTACCCTCATAGCAGATTGCACTGCAGGGGCACATGTGAAAGTCACCAGATCATGTCTGAAAACAGGAAGTGAGAGAATTGAGAGTTTGGCTTACTCTTTTCAGAACTTACTGTCATGTAAGAACTTAAAATTCCTTCTGACAGGGGCTGGGGATGTGGCTCAAGCAGTTATGCGCTCGTCTGGCATGCGCAGGGCGCTGGGTTCGATCCTCTGCACCATATAAAAATAAAATAAAGATGTTGTGTCCACCTTAAAACTGAAAAATAAATATTAAAAAACTCTCTCTTTCTCTCTCTCTCTCTCTCTCTCTCTCTCTCTCTCTCTCTCTATCTATCTATCTATAAAAAAATTCCTTCTGACAGCAGCTCTCCCTGTGACCTAAGTCCCCATCTTTTAAAGTTCACACTACCTTACTGCTGCCACACTGAAGATCAAGTCTCCAATACACAAACCTTTTGTAGACAAATCACATTAAAGCACACGCAAATTACAAATAAGTATGTTAATTTTAAAAAAATCATTATAAGATTTACAGTCAATAAAAGGATAATGAGAGTATTATGCCTCTAATTGACAAATTAGATGAAAGAAGTTGTTGCTTAAAAGAAACACACCGACAAGCTTACTTTCAGAAGAAATTGAGGTATAGAACTATCCATTAAGGATATTGACTATGAAAGTTTCAACCTTTTATATAAGAAAAAAAAATCAGGGCCAGATTGCTTTCCTACAGAATTCTACCAAATGTTTAAGGAATAAACAACATAAAATCTATCCAGTCTTCCAAAATATACCAAAAAAATGAAGTTTTTTGAATTCATATTTTTACCCTATTCTAAAAGTACCTCAAAGTTGAGGGAGGAGAAGGGAAGGGAGTTGGGGTAGGAAAGAGGATAGAACGAGATGGACATCATTACCCTAGTACATGTATGATTGTATTAATGGTACATCTCTACAACCAGAGAATTGAAATATGGTGCTCCATTTGTGTACGATGAATTGAAATGCTTTCTACTACCATGTACAACTAAGTAGAACAAATAAGAAATAAATAAAGTTTTAAAAAGTACTCAAAGTGGGTTAAAGACCTAAACATAAAACCCAAACCAATAACATTTATAGAATAAAATGCAAGAGAAAAATCTGTGTTACCTTAGGATGCAAAGATTTGTTAGAAACACTTGGTGGACTGGACTTCATGCAAATTAAGAACGTCAAAAAAAAAAAAAAAAACTTAAGGAAATGAAAAGATAAGCCATGAACTCAAAGAAATGGTCTGTGAACATCCAGAATATTTAAAGAGCTCTAGAAATTCAATAAGAAAGTAAATTGCTCAATTTAGAAGATGGACAAGAGTTGATCAGACACTGTATGTGCATGTGTGTGTGGCAAGTAAGTAAATAAAAAGATGCTGTACATCATTAGTCATTAGAGAAATTAAAATTAAAACCATGCGATATCATTATATTTCTATTAAAATTTATCAAGCAGCAACAATTGATATTAGTAAGTGCTGTCAAGGATGCAGAACTGGAACCCTCATATGTTTCCAGTGGAATGCAAAATGGAATGGTCATTTGAACATGGCATGACAATGTCTTTTAAATATATCCAGATGCCTGCCATACACCCCAGAAAAATAAAAACCTATGTTCACACAAAAACCTCTATATGGACATCTGTAGAAGCTTTATTTGTAATAGACAAAAACTGGAACTAATTCAAATATCCCTCAGTTGAGAAATGGATACAAACACTGTTGAAAATTCATCCAATGAAACTCTCAGCAATAAAACTGAATGGGCTGATGGTAACATACAGTGACATTGACATTTCTCAAACTTATTAGGCTAAGGGAAAAAAAGGGCAGAGTCAAATTTATGAATTATATGATCATGCTTACCTGATATCCTTGTAAATGCTGAAATATGCATACAGAAAAAGGTTGCCAGGAGCTAGGGAAAAGTTTGCCATGCGAGTAGATGACCCCTTTCCCAGGACACAGTGAAATTTTTTTAGTGGTGGAACTGTTCTATATTTTGACTATAGTATGTATAATATACATATTATGCAATATAATGCACACACATATACATGGCATATGGTTGTAACATATGTTTTTCAAGACCCACAGAATTACAAACTAAAAAGAATTTATTGTATTAGTTATACCTTAACACCATTTACAATAGTTGAAATGTTAAATATTTAGAGATAAATTAACAAATATGTCAAACTAGAAAACACCAAGAACAACATAACACGAGTGTGATTAAAGCAAACCTAATAATTTTAGACAGGTATATCTTTATATATTGTTAAAATACAGATATTTCAAAATTCACCTATAGATCAATGAATGCATCACTGAAAAAAATCACAGTAGGTCTTTTTTTCATTAGAAAGTTCAAAATGTTTATAAAATGTATAAAGAAACTCAGAGCACATATATATCCAAAATAATCTTCAAAGAAAAATTTCGAAGATTTACACTACATGAGTTCTCAATTTAACATAAAACTATAATAATAGATGCAATGTGGTATTGGCATGAACATAGATACTCACTAATCTGCAGCTATTAGGTACTTACACAAAGGAATGAGAACCTGTGGCTACAGAAACACTTGCATATAAATGTCTATAACATTTTTTATTTATAGAAGCCCGAAATTTGAGAGAAACCAGATGTATATATGTATGTGATGGGATACTTACGCTAGATCCATTTACTATAATACTAAGAAGTTATAAAAAGAGACAGATATGCCGTGCAGTGTGTGTGAATAAATCTCAAGACTATTATAATGAGCAAAATAAACCAGCCAGAAAAGAGTAGATAGAGTATACTGTGGGTTGACTTACATGAATCTATAGTAGGCAAAATAATCTGTGATGAAAGAAAGTGGATCTGTATTTGGGGTTTAACATCCTGGGTAAAATCTATGACAGTAAAACTTTTGGGGTTGATGAAAATATTTCATGGTTTGATTGTCATTTTTGTTTCATGGGTGTTAATGTTCATCAAATCTTATGTCCATTTTATTTCATGTAAATTTTTCTTCAATAAAGTTGATTTTAAAATAGAAGATGAATTATCTATCATTTTTAAGATTGGAGAAATGGCATTTTAGTTTTTCTTTGTTTCCTTGTGCTCTACTAATATTATTGGAGACATTTGAGAAAAAGTGAGCTAATTTTTTTTTAATTAGCACAGTGGAAGCAGTGACATCATTTCAGCTGTTGTGTTTATTTTAGGCAAGTCAACTTTGCTAAGAGACATGCAAAAGTAGTTTTAAGCCTAGTCATCAGCACAGACTCTTAAGAGCAAGGGAGTGTTCTGAATATATTTATTTTTAATTCATACAAAGTAGCTCACATGAATGTAGCCCCTAATTTTATGAATAAGAAAAAGAAGGAAGAATTTATAATATATTGCATTTATCTTTAGAAGGTAGCAGATTCTGGATATTTCTCCCTGACTCTAGGAGAAAATCTATATATATTGATGTGTCCCGACCCATCACCAATTTCAGAATCAAGAAAGACCATTTTCTCTTTTCCCACCATATTACAAACATCAGTGTATAAAAAGTAACAATTCTCAAAAATTGTGTGAGAGAGTCATATGCAAGAAGAGAATCATTTTCAAGTTCTAAATTAGCCTTTGTTGTTTGTTTTAATGAAAAGACTCCATGAGGGGGTATATGGACCCTCTCTCACACTGCTCATGAGACTAAATTTGCAAAATGCAGGAAAACTAAATGGTATGTGGTAAGGGCAATAGCAGAAGGGGAAGTAGGGTTGTCTCCTCAGTTGCTCTCCTGAGTCAAAAGCTCTAGATACCCCTTTTGCCCTCACACACATATTTAGATTTATTGAGTCATTTCTTATTTTTGGATGTGTCAAAACAGACCAACCACTATTTTTTTCAAATAAATTGCCACAGTGATGTGTAATAGAATTGTAATAAACTGACTCCCATTTTTATGCTATTGGCTGCTACAGACTATGAAAATACACACTTCTGGGGCTGGGGTTGGGGCTCAGACGTAGCACACTTGCCTAGCATGTGTGAGGCACTGGGTTTGATTCTCAGCACCACATATAAATAAAAAAAAATCAATAAAGGTCTATCAACAACTAAAAAAAATAAAATAAAAAAATAAAATGCACACTTCTTCTCAATTATATTTGTTAACCAGTTCACTAGAGAAGATTCTTTGAATCTTGTTTTATATTCTCCTGTTTTCTTGCTCTTTAATTAGAAAGCCACTTGGTCATTATTGTCCCTATGATTTCTTCTCTCCTAATTTGGAATCTTGTCACCATCAACTCTGCCATCTGAATTTTTAAAATGCTCGATCCTAATTAGCCTGTATTTGTGCCCTGACACTTGTTTATTTTGTTTTTATTTTACAACAAAATATTTTCAAGGATTTTGATGTTTCAACTATTGTGGTATTTTTATTTGCAGTTCCCTGAATGTGGTTTCTATGGAATGTACGATAAGATCCTACTTTTTCGCCATGACCCTACCTCTGAAAACATCCTTCAGCTGGTGAAAACAGCTAATGACATCCAGGAAGGTGATCTTATTGAAGTGGTCCTGTCAGGTAGGATGCCTGTTCTCTGTCTGTAAATCAGTAATTGGTATGTGAAGAATTTTTGGGCATGTTTTCCAGGCAACATAGAAAGTATATCAAACTACTGGGCCCCAGTGGGAGATTTTGGGGGCTCTATTTACTTTCATTTACTTTATATGAACTTTCAAAATTATTTTGGTAGAGCTGTAAAAGATTTCCCTTGAATTGGCTTTCTCCATACCCGAACTGTCTCATCTCTTCTCTTCACTTCTTGCTCTCTCTAAGGTCCCAATATCCAAGAAATAACAACATAACTAAGAAGCCATAAGTCCAGTAGCTGTGAGATAAGCCTAGACCAAAGGAGAAACCAAAGGGCAGGCGTTAGGTCAGGTTGAGTCTTACAGGTGATGCTGGTTAATTTCACCCTGAGAAATGGCTGTTTCCCTCAATCTGTATTTAGAGTTCTTGTTAAGGATATAGAAGTTGGTAATTGGTCTGTGCCTTTTGATACAGAAGTTGGAAAATGGATTTATATAACTTAAAACAAACCAAAAAAAAAAAAAGCACCAAAGAACAGCTGCAGTAGGGATCCTTACAGTGATGGCCAGTGCAAAGATGATGACTATAGTCAGAATTTTATTGCGTATTTTGTTAAAAATAGAGTCAGTATTGAGGAATTATCATATTATTGCTCCTGTCTCCTCTGATCTTCGTTGCTTGCTGTCTCTTTAACTAAAAGAAAAGATTCTAGACTTCATTTCCACCAGTTCTTCAGTTGTTCAGAGCCTGCACTGGGTGCACTGATCCTCATTCTAAAGTATCTCTGTTTTTATTTATTTTGCTTTGATTCCATCCAGTTCAGTTTACGTCCCTGTTGATTCTCTTCATTTTCATTGTGTGAGGTCCCAGGATTGCCACGTTTTCATGGTGTACTTGTATCCTTTAAAACAAATGTTTTTGCATTTTCCTGTTATTTATAGGGCTGCCACTTACTAAATCAACAAACCCAAAAAGCAAAAGCTTTGATGGTTTTTAATTAATTTTTTTGAAGAAGTTTCTTGCTGTTCTGGGCTTTCACATTTCTTTCTCTTTGGTGCTTTTGACATTTGCTTATTGCACCTGGCCTCTCAAAATTAGTGACTAGACATGCTGTTTTCTATGTTTCCTGTTTCTGAACACTAGGGGCTGCCTGAAATAAATTATTCAGGAAAATCATGCACTGGATCTATTCTTGCCATAATTCATATTAATCTCATAGACAGGCTGCTTTGCAAAAAGTGTAATGTGTTTTATGAGTGCTTTTTCCCTGTGGCAATGTCCAGAAATACATGAAGAATTTAAAAATCATATTTCTAAATTTATTTTTCTTTTCCATTTTACTTTATTTTTCTTCCCATTTTACTTTATTATCAAATGCTTCATGTTAGTAACAGACAGATTGAATGTAACCTGTGTGGGGGTGTTTGTGTAGGGGAGGGCAGCCTATTTGCATGCTGCCACTTGGAGTGAGTCAGACCTGCTCTTCTCCACAGTGACCTGACACAGCCCTGGAGTGTTCCCACACTGCAGGAGGAACAACGTCCTGCGTTTCCTCTGCCATCTTTGTAAACTAAGCACCTCACTGTGTTTATACTTTGCTGCTTTTGCCATCTTACACTCCATCTCTCCTTTCTCTCTGGCCAGTTGCTGACAGGCATTTAAGAGCAATCCTTCCTTTCACCTGCTCTCCTAGCACCAGGCTCAGCAAGGGCTCCCTGGCCTGATTTCTTGTCATCACTTAGAGTAGCCATGTTGAACCACATAATCTCAGTCCTGCAATGCTCTGAATCCTTCAATTATTCAGCTGTTATATATGCATGTGTGTGTTTATCTGTGTATATGTATGTTCTCTATGTCATATATATAAACACACACATGCATATGTATGTATAAAATATGTGTACAGATTTAGGTCTCTTGTATATACCTGTAACCATTATTGGTAGCTCTCGTCTCCTAATCCCTTCCCATTCTAATGCTTAGCTCAGATTGTAATGTTTAGCTTTTCCCCCCATGCCCTTCATATTTTCCTCTGTTCTTGGTTGAAGAGTTGAATGAAATGAACCTATTCTCACTCCCCAGTGTTATTTGGGTTATTTTCTGTACCATCCTCCCTCTAATCCAAAGATGTCTACCTAATTATATCAGCCTCTTAATAACATTTCATTGAGGTGACTATTTCCTTGAAGACTTATTTCCATTTATGACCATGGCAACAGTTGATGTCTGACTCCGAATCTTGCTTTCCCCTTTTATGCATCCTGGTGTGGGCAAAATGCATGTCTACGATATACTTTTGGTATATCTTTTTGTTGTCTGCCAATCTTGTCCCATGTTTGATCTCAACTAAAACAAGGCTTCTGTTCCAAAGTTTTCTCTTGGGGGCCCCCCTCCTCTCTAATTTCAGCTTGTTTATCTTGCCCATTGCTACCAAATTCATATACCTGCTCCCTGTCCTTTTCATTATGTGTTATTCACTAGTTCTAATATTTTTAATCTATATTTTACCTTTTTCTCTCCACTAGCATGTGGCCTCTTTTATGCAAGTCTTATACCTCTTCCATGCAACATCAATGGTACCATCTTATATCATCGTATCTTCTTATATTCTAGCAGGTCCACTCTATCTGTCTACAATATGAATTACTTTACCATCCACGTTTTACCATTTCTTTTCCTGAGCCTCACATAACTGTTATACACACAGTCCCCTGCCTACTTGTCTCAAGCAGATCCAATTTTTACCTGACCTTACCATTGCTTAGCAGTCTTCTTCTCCTTCCCATTCTTTTGTTATCATAGATAGAATATCTTAATGAACTTGTATATTTATATATATTTAATATATTTATATTTCTTTGAGTTCATTTTTTTGACTGTCTGCTATCAGATTAAAAGTTATCACATGAACAAAATTTTATAAAAATATTTGTTGTAAAGATATAAGTTCTACATTATGACCTCAAAAGTAAGCTCTAGTTTAAGTCTCCTTGCTATTCATCTGTTTGGCCCAGACAAGAAATTGTTATCTGTGAAGTGGGCGTTCTAATTTGAGGCAAGACACATGACACTAAGATACTTCAGGCCAGTGAGGTGAAGGAGCTTGGATCCTATGCTTCATTCTTGACCCAGTCCCTGAAGAATGGAGTAGTAAGAGTGACCTGAGAATGTGTGTGGTTAAGGATTAGCTCCCCACAAACTGCGCTGCTTGAGGGGAGCAGAGGAGAAAACACCAGCATCCCCACTGCTGCCTTTGGCTAGGAACTGTTTCCTAACAATAAACTGAGGAACTTTTCCTCTTGAAGAGTGCAATTGTACTATTAAATTTTGCGTACCACAAATTTCTTTTCCTGTCATAAATTTAATTTCACTCTGTGATTTGACATAAACATAATCTGTTTTTCTTTATACTTAACTAGTGCTTCAACAACAAGAACATCTGACATAGGGCTACAATAAAAATGAGAGAAAATCTGGGAACAAAAGTACTGAGGAAAGTTAATACCTGTGCCTCTCAGACAGGATCAGGAATTTTTCCTTGCTCATGCCATATTCTGCTGAGACCTTTCATCATTTGTTAGCTGCCTTGGGAATGAAAAACTGACTTGGCTGTTCTTGCCTAATTTGCTTATTTCATTCTTTTCCATTGTTTTTGAAAACCATGGTTTGTGTGAAGTAGTACATCTAGACCCAGTAAGCCAGAAAAAGATTACTCACAGATGAATGGATTGGGTTAGGGAGAAAAAAAATTAATAGGTGTATCAAAGTTCCCCACCACATGTATTCCCACTACTGGCAAGCACACTTTGTCTGTTAAGCCAAGGATTAGCATTATTGCCAAGGATTCACAATATTGTGAAGAAGAAAAACACTGCAAATGGAAATCTCTCTTACCAAAGCCAAAGTCAAGTTCAAGTGTATGGTACTGAACTGTAAAATAAAGTTCATGGAATTTATCTGAATTCTTTCCCTTGATGATTTCTTATCAAAGCCTGATAATTCAGCTTTAGCAAAGAAAAGGAATAACATGAATATATTTACATGATTCAACTTTTTAAATTGTTTTGGTTTTATCTCTAATAATAATAATAATAATAGTTATTATTATTATCATTATTATTATTATTATTATGTGTGTGTCTTGTAGGTGTTTAAATAGCAAATAGACAAGGATTTCTCAAATAAAATCACCACTTTAGAACCTGAAAGTTAAATATTGTATCTTTCTTTCTTTCATTCCTGGTTAAAAAACAAAACAACAAAAACAAAAACCAGAATAAAACAAAAAAAGCACCGTATTTTTCTTAGTTGTTTTTCATTATATATTTATAATAGTTTATGTTGTCTTATAACTTGCAGTTATTCATTTCTTACTGTCAAGAGGCTCATTAGAAATCTAGCCCTGCCACCCAGGCACAGGTGGAATGGGCCTATTCTCAGGTAGCAGCAGAAGAGCTGAAAACAAGGTAGAGAGGTCCATATTTTAGAGGTAAAATTAAAGAGATATAATAACCATTCAGATATAGTGGTTAAAAGAGAAAGAGAAAATGAAGAGGAGAGCTACAGTCACCTGAGAGTGGTGATCTTTCGTTTCCTGCAGCCCAAGTCTTGTCCTTCTACATTGTCCAGTGTGTTTGCCAAATGGTCGAGCTACCTCCTGGAGGTGGCTGAAGAACTGATTTCTTGGGTGCCAAGCAATATGTAGTGCTGCTGATTTCCTCTGTGATATTGTACAACTTGCAAAACGTCTGGACTTTGGGGTTTTTTTGCTTGTGCTTTTAATCAAAAAAGATGCTTATACTCCATAACAGGATCATACAATGCTAATAACACATGGGTTCTTTTTTTCTGTCTGCAAGTAAAGTGGTGTGCATAGTAATTGAGTGTGTTTTCCAGCTCCAGACCATCTGGGTTCATATTCTTTCTCTACTCTTGAATTTCTATCTTTTCCAAGACATTTAATCATTCTGTCCCAGTTTCCTCATCTGTGAAATGGAGACAACACTTGCATCTACATTGTAGGCTGTTGCAAACATTAAAATAAATGAATGCATATAAAGCACTTCAGAGTGTTTCCACACATAGCAACTGTGTAATAAATATTAGCTACAGTGATTGCTTTCCTCCTCACATTCTAAGCAGCCTTTCCCAGTGATGTTCATGGTTAGTAAACATAACACAAAAAGGAAGATTGTTTGTTCTAATAACTTTGAGAAATATAAGGCTAAATGTTGTTTAACCTGTTGGAGTCTTTAGAGCTTTGATGCATCCTAATATGAATGAATGCCTTCCAAAATCACTTCTCAAGTTCACTGTATCACAGGACTTTTTGTCTCCTCTGAGCACCTGTCAAGTCTTGGTTCAGCAGTCCATACTGTAGATATTCCTCTGGGTCATGACCAGGAATTAAGTTTTCTGAAAGTATGTGTCCACTCTCTCTACAGAGAGGCCACTTCCCTTTTACAGAGAGGATTTGAGCCACAGTAAAGGAGGAATTAGGAATAAATAAATCTTTTTTCCTATAAAATAACCAGGTTTTAGAGTAGTTTATATTAAATAAATAACATTGTTTCTTACACAAGGATGTGGGGAAGTAGAAAAGTCAGATATCTGAAAAACTGTAGAATATAATTTAACTTTTTACCTCCTGCAGTGTCTTGTGGTACCAGAGCCTGAATCTAAGTGTCAGTCACTCTTCACAACACTTCAGTTGCAGTTAGCCCTTTGACCTTGAACTGGTGAACAAAAATCCTTGAGGACATGTTTGTAAGAATTTCGACTTCAGTAAGACAATTTAGGTTTCCAAGCACCACTGGTGATATTTGGAACAACAAAAAACAGCAATGAGCTTTAATATTCATTCACATTATTTTTGATTACAAATTCATTGTCCTCCTCTTTCTCATAAAGGTATAAATATTTAATTACTCTACTTAAACTGCAATCAGGTTAGGAAAACCCTGAAGGCTCTTCTTCATAGTTATAATCTAAAATATGAAATAAAATCATGCCACTGCTAAGCCAGGGTCCCATCATAATTTCACAGGTCTCATTAAAATAGAGATTGTGTCTTAGTTACCATATTTTTGCTCTTGCTTGGTCGCAGTACCTAAAGTATAAGACGAAAGAATATATTATAAAAGCATTCTATCAAGGCCTTTCTTTCTTTTATAAAATGTGTAAATTGTTGGTTTATATGGCATCATTTGGTTCTGTCCATTTCTCTTAGATGTAGTGCATTGCTAGGCAACGTTTCATCTCTCTATGAAATATAAATGAAAGGGGAAACCTCAAGAATAATATGTTAGAACACTGAATTATTAAGGTTGTTAAAGACTTGTCCTTTAGTTCTCAATTTATATTTCTTTGTAGTTATTTTTACACATCTAAACATTCCAGTCTGAACATTGCCAATTCCTGTCAAACTTTAGTTACAATTATCTGTGTAGATTCATAACAATGGAAAATTTAAATGTAAGATTATATGTCTTCTCAGTGGTTCCCCCTTTTCCACAGGGATACATTGTAAGACCCCCAGTGGATGCCTGAAACACTATCAATCCATATATAAACTATGTTTTTCCATATACATACAAACATATATATACACACACACACACACACACACACACACACACATACATACATACCATAGGTGTATATATGTGTGTGTGTGTGTGTTTGTGTATATATATATATATATATATATATATATATATATATATATATATAATGTTTGATTTATAAATTAGACATAAAGATGAACAACAATGATAGAATAATTACAGCTATATACTTTAATAAAAGTTATGTGAATGTTGTTTCTCCCTTAAAATATCTTATTGTACTGTACTTTTCCATTTTGTGATGTGAGATGATACAGTGCCTAAATAATGAGACAAAGTGAGCTGAGTGACGGAGGCATTGTGACACAGCATTAAGCTACTACATGAGACTTGAACACACCAATTGCAGTACCCTGACAGTGGATCTGATAGCCAATACTGATACTAAGGAACTAACAGACAGATGGCATGTACAACATGGATATGCTGGATAGAGGGAGGTTCAGGTCCTAAGTGGGACAGAGCAGGATGGAATGAGTTTTCATCATACTAATAAGAATGGTATGCAATTTAATATTTATAGATTATTTCTGAAAATTTTCATTTAGTACTTTTGGAGCATAGTGGACTGTGAGCAACAGAATATACAGAAAACAAAACCACAGATAAGGGGACTTCTGTGCTCTTTGCTCCTTTCTGGTTCATGTCACATGTGTCCTTGGCAACTTCTTTTATTTACTGTTAATATTAATTCTCCTTCCATCCTTACCTTTCAAGTTAACCAGTCTTTCGTTCTCTGTGCCACACTGAACTATTTTCACGGAGAAGAGAACACAGGGAGTACAAAGGCCATTGTTTTCATTGACCGCCCACCTTTCCACAGCTGCTACTTCATTCTGAATACAGGGCTTGGAGTACTCCTTCTTTTCATAATATTTTTGGTTATTTGTCTCTGCAGAGTGGATTCTCCAAGGATATATGGCAAAATAGTGCATTGCTTCTCCATCTTTTCTCCCATAAGCTTCCATAAGTGTCAAGGCAGAGGGAACATTCTTTCTAGGTCAGACTAGGGAAAACTATACAGGGAAAATATGTTGGAATACTTTGATTTCATATGAAAATCATATGCATGCTTGCCTTATGCTGCATTATATTTCTCTGTTTTTTTAATTTTGAAAAAGTAAAATATTTCTTCCTTCATGTTGTCCTTTCAGAGATAATAATGATGATTTCGATGGTGATGTAAAGACATAACATTTATGTTGTGTGAGGCACTGTTGTAAGTTCTTCAAATATAATAACTGAGAAATATGTATTATATTTGTTATGCTATATCTCCGCACAAGTTCAGTTTCATAAATAGTTGATTTCCAGTCTAAGCCTTTGGTTTGAGTCTCAGAGCTGCCATTTATTTATTGCATAATGCTCAGTATGTCACCTCATTTCTGAGTCTTGAGCCATCATCTGTAAAATATCATTAACAGTATCTCCAATCCAAGATTGAGTTGTATCTTTCATGAGGATAAATATAAAGCATTTTACAAGGTGAGGCATTCAAACCCTCTCGTTCCATCGCCACCCGACAGGATTACATATTTCTTAAAGTAAGAACCAAATTTTTAGGATCACACGCAATCAATATCTATCTGTGGACTGAATGCATGAATAATTAATGATATGAACAAACCAGCAAACATATGACTAAGCTGGTGTTGTATACACGATATCCTAAAGATGCTGCTCTTTTATAGGATCTGAATTTCAGTACTTATTGTTGGCTCCCCTTGGCCTGCTCTCTTAGTGAAATTAATATTATTATTATCAAACAATCTTTTTTTCTTTTTATGGAATTTTTTATATCTTATGCATGCATTTTTTTAGAAATGATTTTGAAAGCAATTTTGCTTTCAAAACATTGCAGTTTCTTTCAAAGCATTTCTCACATAAAATGAGACCTAATTCATAAAATAACAATTATTTTCCTACCTAACTCCTATGGCCATGGCTAAGTAATTCCATTTGCTATAGAACTCAATTCATTTCTCTTTTCATCAGTTTTCCCCAATTATTGCTGTTTTCTTCCTATGTATTTTTGTTTTCTTTACATGGTGTTTCAGCAGTCACTCATTTTTGATGTACCCCTCAATTCTAACTCTCTTGACTTCATCAACTTAGTCATTGTCTCTTCCTCACTGTGGCCTCTGTGTTCCATAGCTTCATTGGTGCTGCTCAGAGGTGGCCATTTCAGAATCTGGAGGAACAAGGAATGATCCCCTGAGGTGCTGGCTGGACTTTCCTTCAGCTCTTTCTCCCTCTCCTACCCACATTGGAGCTCTGTAGCCTTATCCATCTGGCAGAACAGCTGTCTCTGCCTAAGGCTTAGCTGGCAAGACCTATAGGAAAAGATGAGTCATGTGCACCCAAACCAGGGTCTAAATCTCCATAGATCTCTGTCCATGTACATACCGAGGTTTTCAGGGAACATGTCAAGCTCCACTGTTCACACAGAATTAGCCTAAGGCCTTGTTCTTCACATCTGGCAAAGGGATATCCAGCCAGAAATCAAAGTTTCTCCTCTTCTCATCAGAGTTTCTTCTCTTTTCATCTGTTACTGTGTTAATTGAGGATAGTATCTTAACTGTCATCCAGATCAACAGGAAAACCACAAACAGGGGGATTTTTCTCTGTTCACTGTGTAGCTTCCTAGGGTAGAGATTTATGGTCTTATGTACATAAAATCTTACCCTGTTAGGTCCTCAGTGATACAACAGGAACTTTGCTTATTAACAGATCTTCTAGAAAAGATAGTAAAATATTAGCTGTTTTTTATGCTTTTTAAAAATATGAATTGCTTTATAAACCACATGTAAAATATAATTTTTCCCCTAGGTGCTGGGGATGGAACTCCGGGCCTCATACATGCTGACCACATACTTTTATCACTGAGCTCCATAGTCATTATTAATTCTTCCTTATTTATCAGATTAATCTCTGAATTAATTGGGGCTTAATTTAAAAAAGCAAAACAAAATGAAACACTGAGGTTAAAAATGAAATTTTAATATATTAGAAATACTGAAATAGATGAGTTACAGAATCTCACAATGATAAGGAAAATGTTTTAGTCAACAGTATTATCATGTAAAAAGATATTTCCTTAGGTCAGTTCTGTGAAGAAGTGACGAGGATTTTTTGTTTTGTTTTGTTTTAATCTTAAAAACTTTCTACTCACTGGACAACACAAAATTTTTGTGCTCTAAATTGGAGAAAGAAAAGGTTTGGGTTTTTACTTTGTCCATCTGTTATAAAGACATGAAATTCTCTTGGTGAGACGAGGCTGAGACAGATGCCGATCGGGTACTCCTCAGATCCACACTATGCACTGTGGCTACCACAGACCACATTTGGCTATTTACATTCAAAGTAATTAAGATTAAACAAAGTAAAATTCAGTTCCTCAGCCATACTAGCTGCATTTCAAGCTAATAGAAGCCATTTTCGCTATCAAAAATGTTCTACAGGACAGATTAACTAGATCAATGAAATTTTACCCCCCAAAATACAAATCTGGATTACATTGTTTATAAACCTACACAAACACACACGCCCTACAGAAATGCTTTTACTGAAAAGATATATGATCTGACATATTGAGTGATGCTATAAATGAGACACCTGTAAAACTTGGCCACAAAGTTATATGTTGGAGAAATCTTATGGGAGAAATTTCCTACTACATTACCTTGTAACTTCCATATAGAAAAAGTTTTTCAGACTTTAGTACCCCAAATAACTCTTTTTAATGAATAATTTTACTCTTATGATATATAATTTTTGCTCTTGCTCTGGACTTGGGCACGCAAATTTGAATTTATGGTTGGTTTTAATAGTGGTACAACTCAATGCTGCCCTTATTTTAATATACAAATTCTTTGTATTTCGTTCAATGTTCAATGTCTCCAGGATTTCCTATTTCTTTATCTTTTTACATTATGTACTACACAGATTATACCTTGGTGGTTAAAAACACAACACAGGAAACAAATTTTTCAAGTTCAGTTCTCAACTGCTTCCCCCCAACACCCCCCACTCGCCAACATTTACTAGCTGTATGGCATTAGTGAAACTATATCATGTTCTGTGCCAAAGTTTCCTCATCTTCAGACTGAGGGTTGACCATGATGACAATATAAAGAAATCTAGAATATTGCCTAGAACAGAAGGTTCATTAGGTCACGAAGAGTATAACAGCATTCTGGTATGGCATATAGACTATTAGTTTACTTTATGAATGGTTTTGTTTCTTTGTTTTATCTCTCATTTTCCTAAAGTGTATATTATAAATTATGCTGGTTTACAAAAATAGAGAATATAATAAAATATCAATGATAGACAATGAATATTACCTAAGTTAGAAAAGACAACATTTGTTAAGCATGCAGATTCTAGAATATTTATTAAAATGCAGTCATATAACTTTATCCTCATTTCATAAGCTGATGTGAATTACATAAAAAAAACTTGTGTTTGAAGAACAAATCTTTGTTTGTTTGTTTGTTTGTTTAAATTCCCTAATGATGATTCTCAGGAAAATAATCTAACTGGATTTGGGCAAAATTTACATGGTAGCATCCAGAATGCCATTTTAGGAATGTATCGTTCAAGATTAATCAATAATTCTTAATATTGATCAAAATTGTCTCATGTGACATTTTATGTGGATGGTTATGAGGACATATTGGAATACCTTTTTCTTTTTGACTTATTACCTTGCAGTATGAAAGTAGTAGTGATAGGAGGAGAAATCCTAACATATGCTTAGTTTTCACATTCAGTTTTTCTGCCTTTCTTTTTTTCTCAGACAGAGACACATGCACACACACACACACATATGCATACACACAAACACACTTGACAGAAGAGCCTGCAGGAGGAAAGGAAGGAAAATTAAAATTATATATATTATCAAAATCTATGCAATAAAGTCATCACAGGCTGTAGGAGAATGTCTACTAAGTGTCTGTCTAAAGACATCGTGGACATGCATTATTTTTGCTTGAGGGAAAAGATTGAGCTTCACTTGAAAACCTGCCAAATATCCCTTTCTGATGTCCCATGATTGGTGGTGCATAGCACTTCAGCTTAGTATCTCTGCCATGCCACCATCTGCCCAGCACTCTCATTCTGCTGGTTGGCATGTCACTTATTTGCTTTTAACATGCAACCCATATAAAAATCCCTCATAATCTGCCAAAATTAGAAATGCAGCTGTTTTAAGTCTTAAACAGCAAGAGCACTATTCATTATGCCAGTGTGGAGGAATAAAATAGAAAGATGTATTTGAAAAGAGCAATACTACACCAGAATATACTTATACCTCCACATTTTAAAATATTTTCAAGACACGTATAGTCTATAACCAAGTGCTGACTGCAGCCTTAAAGTCAACATAAATACACAGAATACCTCTTTTACTATATACATTTTAACATAAAAATTGGACTTTGAATCAGTTTTGATTTGTTATAAAGCAATTTTAGCCTTTCAGTTTCTAGAGAACGAAAAATTTCTGGCTAACTGTGGTATTATCTTATTCTATTTTTATTTTCTTCAGATGTTTTTTGAGTTTATGATCATTATAACTTACCAATCCTGAGAACATATATCATAAAAAGCTGTATAGAGAATTCTCAATGAAACCAAGCAATTGGTCCCCTGTAAGAAAACAACCTAATAACAAAAGAAAGGGAAAATAAAGATTTTCTGCAACATAGTAATATTTTCATACTAAAAAAACAAAAATAAAATTGAACAAAAACCTTCCCTTGTTTACTGTTATCCATAATAGTATTATTTAGGAATGACAGAAATTAGATGACAATGAAGATCCAGTATGCATCACTCTGTCCACAGGTATCTTATTTTCAAAGTGACATACTTTTCCTGAAACTTAGGTTGGATAATTTAAAATTGATTTACTCATCCTTTACTCTTCAATATTCATATGTCAAAGTTCTAAATTGAATTCCTTTGGTTATGTGTAAATGCTGATCCCAAGAGATGTGAATTTCACACCCTCAAAAAATATTTTTTTGTATGTGAAAATTGACCTGTAAAAATTATTTGATTCCTCTGGAGTCAAGGCCTGAAAAGTAATAATTGAACATGACCACAAACTAGGTAAAATGGGTTTTACTTGATGTGCATTTATCTCACATCTTCAGTAAGATTCACAGTATTATGAGAACAGGGACAGTAAATTTGTTTTAAACAGGGCAATATAATTAGCTTAGTACCAGGTAGGTGATAGTCACTCTAAAAATGCTTATTCACGATTTGCACACTTTGCTGGGCAATTTAAGATCTCATATTTGGATCTTAATTTGAAAGGAAAATTTAATTTTGGGTTTTAGGAGTCAATAGGCTTTGAATATTCCCAGGTTAAGATGTTTTGAATCTACTTGTTTTATTTTTGCATAGAGTGCTTTCTAACCACTAATGAAGGGGAAAATCCATCATGCTGTTGTTCTAGTTGCTTCTTTCATTGCATCATATTGTGTTAGATCTAGTTTCTTGTGTGTGTGTGTGTGTGTGTGTGTGTGTGTGTGGTGCTGGACATTGAACCCAGTGCCGTGTGCATGTGAGGCAAGTACTTACCAACTGAACTATATCCCCAGACCTAGATCTAGTGTAATAGCTTTGTGACTATCAGTCCCTCTCTTAATTTCCTAATATTGCAGTATAACTTTAATTCTTTGTGATTTAGGTCTATAAAGTTAAAATTGTCTGTTTTGTTATACTAATTAGCATAATCCTAGCCACTTTTACTCTTTAGAACACAGTACACTTTGTGTCATGCTATTATAATAATTACTTTTAAAGTTTAATGAAATATTTATTGATTTCTGTATTCTTAATATATTATATTTTCTTATCTAGGACAAATGAATAATGTTTATGTATTGACTCAAATAAATTCATCTTGTTGTCCCTTGAGGTTAACATCAATCTCAGTATTAACTCACATGTAAATCTCTACTCTTGTTGGTTTATACTTTTAAAAACATTTAGTGCTGAGCAGAGGTCTTGGTTTGCCATTTCTAATGACTGAAGTCTATTTTTGATGTATTGGAGTACTTAACATGCAAAACAGGTGAGATGGCACAAATGCATTTTTCGAGCTTGGAAATGAGACTGCCCTTCAGAAATGATATGAATGTAGTATGTCAGTAGTAAAACCTAATACATTTTTAAACAAACTTGTATTATAGAATAGTCTTAGGTTTACAAAGAAGTAGCAAAGATAGTTCATAATCTAACTCTCCCACATTTGCTAATGTTCTCATCTTATTGTCATAATACATTTGTCAAAACTAAGAAATCAACATTGGTGTATGATATGAACACACCAGTTTTTCCATTAACATCCTTTTAGTGACCCAGGACCAAATCTAGAGTGCTGAATTGCATTTAGCTGTCACATCTCTTTAGTTACTTCCTGTCTGTGATAGTTTCTTGTGCTTTCATTGTCTTGAGAAATACAGTCTTGAGGAACACAGGTCATATATTCTGTAGAATGTCCTCCAATCTGGTTTATTTGATGATTTTCCTCATAATTAACCTGGGTTATGAATTTGAGGAAGGAGTAATATAAACATGAAGTGCTCTTCTTATCACATCACATCGAGGTAGATCATATCCACATATCACTGTTATTCCTGAATTTCATCACTTAGTTAAGGTGATATTCGCCAGGTTTCTCCACTGGAAAGTTACGGTTTTTCCCTTTCCCCACTTTCTACACTAAGGCTAGCCCATTCTTAACATGGAGAGGACAAGGTCCAATCCTTGGGGAGGGGTGCCTATGTATAGTAAATTAAATTCTTCTGAAAGGAAGAAGGAAGGTTTTTTCCCCCTCCTTTTTCATTTCTTTATTCAAAACCCAATTTAGGTCTTTGTGTTGTTTTTTTTTAAATTCATTTGACTATACAAATTCTTGTGCTGTGTCATATTAATATTCCTGAGTTTAGCTTTTCTTACTAAACAGATAAATAAAACACACATGACTTTAAGAAGTAACCGTGACATTAGTGAATACTAGTATAACCAACTGTGATGGTTATCTTTGTGTGTCAGCTTGACTGTGCCATGGGATGCCCAGATATTTGGTTCAACATTATTCTGGGTGTATCTGTGAGTGATGCAATGAACGTGTGAATTGCTAGATCCAGTAAAGCAGATTGCCTTACTTAATGTGGATGGGCATCATCCAATCCATCAAAAACCTGAATAAAACAAGAAAGCTGAGTAAGGGAGAATTTGTTGTCTCTTCCCAATTGTCATTAAGCTGGGACATCAGCCTTCTGCCTTTGGACTTGGACCTAGGTTTACTGTTGACCCTCCTGCATCTCCAGCTTTCTGACTACAAATTATGGGACTGAGCCTCCATAATCATGTAAATGCATTTCTTATATTAAATCTCTTTATATATTTATATCTGTCTATCTATCCATCCATTCATTTTTTTGTTCTCCTTCTCTGACCAAGACACCAATCATCCCACTGAAAAATCAGAGCTATATTATAACCCTGAAAAATCTTTGCCCCTTTCCTGACACTGTTTCTGCTATCTTTTTTTAAGATTTTTTTTAGTTGTTGATGGACCTTTATTTTTATTTATTTGTATATGGTGCTGAGAATCGAACCCAGTACGGTCACACATGCTAGATGAGCACACTACCACTGAGCCACAACCCCAGCCCATGTTTCTGCTATCTTGAAATTTGTGTTAATCATCTCCTTGCATTTATTTTTTATATGGTGAGATTTTTAACTTTATAAATGGATTTTTTTCTGGAATGATTAAGTAGGTATTGCTATTAAGGCAGCAAAAATTATTAAATAATTATTTTACCTTTTTAGATTTTTCCTTTATTTGGAGAAATAAATTGCATGTCTTCCTTAATTCTTTACTAGTAATAATGATAATGTACACTGTATTTACTGAATAAACTAATTTGTATGAAACAACTTCACTTCATTACTAATCTGCTTCTGAAGCAGGTACTAATGAATAGGTCTTCTTTTTACATCTGAATTTTTCATAAACAGAGAATTTACGTAATAAAAATTTCTGAGCATCATACTGAAATAAAGAAAGTTGGCACATTAATGCTACAATAAAAGTTAATAAGTTTCACAAAATACATCTTGCAATAAATATAAAAGTGTTATGATCTTGCTGTATAAGGAGTGATTATAGCTTTGTCTGTGAAAGATGTGAAAGACTGAATTTTTAAAAGATAAATGTGCCAAATTAAAAAGATGCTTAACCTCTTTACTGAGATTAGTAAATTAGAATAAAATATTTGGACTAACCTTAATTAACATCATGAAATCACATAAATTTTGAAATTAAGTGTTTAAAAATTTAAATGTGTATGCACTTAAAACAATAGTCATGCCAGACATAGTTGTGCACACTTATAATGCTAGTTCCTTCAGAGGCTGAAGCAGGAGGATCACAAATTTGAGACTAACCTGGCCAACTTAATGAGATTCTGTCTCAAAATTTTAAAAAATTAAACTGGTTTGTGAATATTGGTAAAGCACCAATGGGTTCAACCCCTGGTACTGGAGAAAAAAAAAGTCAAAACAGCCATGAAAGTGAATATTTGCTGTATTCAGATCCTCATATTACCTCAATTACTTATTTCATTTAAGTTTTGCTACCGAAGATATACAAAATAATCCTAATCCCACTTCATCCCCAAATATTCAGTTCTTTAAAGTCTCTTCTTTTCTTGGATCTGTTTATATTTCTTACAACTATTTTTTTTTTGCCTTAAAGTCATTTGGGGACTGGGCTTGCTCATCTCATTAAGTTGTCCTTCCTCCTATGTCTTAGATAAGAGGTAAGCATTCATGTGTAAGGTTGGTAGGTTTCCCTTTCATGATCAGTTGGAGCTGTGGTCAGAAGCCATGGGAAGTTATTGAAGATTGAAATATCAGGTACCAGATATTTTTGAGAGGTCTTGATAGTTCTATTAATCTGTTAGCCTGAAAGGTATATCACAGGGGTCACCTTAAGATAATGAGTAAGCAATGAGTCCAGGAATGTACATCAGCATTCAGGAAGCCAACAGAGACAGGCTGGATTGAGGAGTCTAGGGAAAGTTACTAATGTCATGAAACAGCCTGCGAATGACCTTCATATTTGAATGGAGAGTTGAGCTCCACAATTACTAAAAGGTGCCTGAAATGGAAGATACAATTTACTTTGAGGGTGAGAATTATTAGCAATGTTTTGATTGTATCTGGGACACAATTAAGGAAAGAGTTAGGTGATGCTGGGCTTAATAGACATGTACAATAAGTTATCTATGTAGCTATTGTTTAATTTTCTTCCACAGTAGAATATAAGTTCCAGAAGGCAGGAGGATTGTTTTTCTTCTTTATTGCCATATCTTCAGGGTCTAAAACACCTTAAACACCTAGAAAGCACAGTAAGTGTAGGTTAAATTAATGAATGTAATGAATCAACAAGTTTCGTTGGTATCACCTTCTAGCAAATATGTGCACCCCTTACTATTGCGAGTTCAAGAACCATATTCTCGGGCTGGGGTTGTAGCTCAGTGGTAGAGCACTTGCTAGCATGTGTGAAGAATTTGGTTCAATTCTTAGCACCGCATATAAATAAATAAATACAATGAGAATCCATTGACAATTAAAAAATATTTTTAAAAAAGAGAACCATATCCTTCAAGCTGTATTACTGCAAGCATTTCCAAATTGGTTTCCTTGCCTGTAGTTCTAAACAGCATTTAACAGTAAGATTTCCTGGAAAACATTCATCAGTGAACAAGAAGGAAGAACATATGGATTAAATTTCCATGGAAGTTCAAAGGCTTAAAAAGGAAATGAGGAAACCAATTTAAGAAATGGCCAAAGAATTTGACTAGAACTGTCTTTGAAGCAACTACTCAAATGACCCTTATATTATGCAACCCTAGTAACTTCTAAAGCCTAAAATTGGATCATGTTTTTTATCTACATAAAACCCTTCAGTAGCATGAGGATGAATCCTCCTACATGACCCATGAAACTGTAATTTGGCTTCTACTTATTTCTCCAGCCATATGGTTCCCTTTCCTACTCTCCACCCTATCCAGTTCTTGCATGTGGCCATATGGAATTTCTTTCATTTCCTCCAATGTATTATAATATCATTTCTTGTTCTCACTGCCTTTTTATACCTGGCAGTCTTTTAGTCTATAGTACTCACATAAATTTCCATCCTCTTTTGATTTGCCTGGTTATCTTCTATTCATCTTTCATGACTCAATACACATATCTCCCTCCAAGATTCTGATCTGAAGCAGCATGTTTGGGTCAGACAGCAATTTCTACCAGGTGCTCCCCTCATTAAAATTTATAACACTCTATTTATAATCGTGTTTGCTGGTTTTAAAGTTGATGATACTCTGTAAAAGATAGGGCCATGATTATCTAATTTATAATAATAATATTGAATTTTTTGTAAAGATTATATGAGATACTGTAAAACACTTGCATATTTCAACTTTTATTCTTACCATCATCTTTAGTATCTTGTACATCTGGTGATAAATGTTGATAAGTAATTATTGTTGAATATATTAAACTTATATACTTATTGTCATCTTGACACTTAAAGCAAATTTGAACTTAAATTTGTTATGGATGATAGTTAGTTTAAAACATGATCATTATGACTTGTCAATCCAAAGGAAAAAAACATTTTAAATGGGTGATTTTCTGCATTTTTAAAACTCATAACTTAAACAAATCTAACAATAAGATTTCCTGGAAATATTCATCATTAAATAAGAATAAAGAACATTTGGTTTAAATTTCCATGAAGTTCAAAGTCTTAAAAAGAAATGAGGAAATTAATTTAAAAAATGGGAAAGTATTTTGAATAGAAATTTCTCCAAAGGAGGTACTCAAATGATCAGTAATCATATTAAAAGATAATCAACATAATTTATCATTAGTGGAATGCAAGTCAAAAACAGAGAGATACTACTTCACACATAGGAAGCCTCTAGTCAATGAGAAGGACAATTAAAGTTTTGGTAAAAATGTGGAAAATTTGGAACCCTCCTAGTTGCTGATGGGAATGTAAAATCATGCAGCTACTTTGGAAAATAGGTTGGCAGATGCTCAGAAAGTTCCCAGCAATTCTACTCCTAGGTATCTACCAAAAAAAAAAAAAAAAAATTGAAAATGTAAGTTCACGCAAAAACTCGCACATGAATATTCACAATTGTATTTTTCATTTTAGACAAAAAGTAGAATAAAACAAATGTCCATTAATAGATCAATAGAGAGGAAAACATGGCATATCCACTAAATGGACTTTTAAGCAGCCGTAAAAAACCAAAGGATCCATCTATATGAGAGGGAACCTTGAAAACAATGTGCTGATTGAAAGAAGCCCATCTCCATGATGTGTCATGAGACTCTGAATACGAAATATCTAGGTATACCCACAGAGACAGAAATTAGACTAGAATGGGAAGTGAATGCTGATGGCAATGGGGTTTCTCTTTGGGGTTAAAAAATGTTTTGGAATTAAATAGTAGTTCAACAACCTTATGAATATATTAAAAACATTAAGTTATACAGTTTAAATTGGTAAATTGCATAGGAATTATATCTCAATAAATGTAGAAATGTTAGGTAGATAGATATGTGTCTTTTCTGTTCACCTAGAGGATAAAAATTTGGTGAAAGGAGGATAATGGTTTCATATTTGAAATAACATTGAGGTCTTTCATACATAATGTTTTTTATTTTTATTTGTTCTAATTAGTTATATATTACAGAAGAAGGCATTTCAATTCATTGTGTACAAATGGAGCACAACTTTTCATTTCTCTGGTTGTGCATGATGTAGAGTTACACCATTTATGCAATCATACATGTACCTAGGGTAATGATGTCTGTCTCATTTCACCATCTTTCCTCCTCCTTGCCCCCTCCCCTCCCCTCACTCTCTCTGCTCAATCCAAAATTCCTCCATTCTTGCCTTGTACCCCCCCCACCCTGCCATTATGGCTAAAAATCCAAATGTCAGAGAAAACATTTGGCCTTTGGTGTTTTGGTGATTGGCTTATTTTACTTAGCATGATATTCTCCAACTGCATCTATTTATCTACAAATGCCCATGATTTTATTTTCTAATGCTGAATAATATTCCATTGTGAATATACACCATAGTTTCTTTATCCATTCATCTATTGAAGGGCATCTAGGTTGTTTCCACAGTTTAGCTACTGTGAATTGAGCTGCTATAAACATTGATGTGACTGTGTCACTGTAGTATGCTGATTTTAAGTTCTTTGGGTATATATAGACCAGGAAGTAGGACAGCTGGGTCAAATGGTGGTTCCATTCCACGTTTTCTAAGGAGTCTCCATACTGCTTCCCAGAGTGGTTACACCAATTTGCAATCTCACCAGCAATGAGTGTACCTTTTCCTCCACATCCTCACCAACACTTATCGTTGCTTGTATACTTGATAATTGTCATTCTGACAGGAGTGAGATGAATCTTAGAGTAGTTTTGATTTGCATTTTTCTAATTACTAGAGATGTTGAACATTTTTCACATATTTGTTGATCAACAGTCTTAACTTTCAGTTGATTGAGATCTATACAATTTAAGGATTAGAATCAAGAATTTGAAAGTAAGCTTTATTTCTGGTGACCTACTTAAGTAAGGTGGATATTCAAATCATCCTATTTAAAGAATAATAAGCCAATTTGATTAATTAAAAGGAATCAGCTTATACATTTGTAAGTGATAGTCTTGCTGGAAAAATCAAGGCATCTGTAGCCCTGAGGGAATAGATATTGCCCAGACTGAATTCTGTGTGTGAGTTTACACATACGTGTGCAAGGGTCATTGTGTGACAAACATCAAATACCTCCAAGTCTCTGCTCTTTCAACTTATTTAAGATTATTCATTGTGCCACCTACCCAAAATATTAAAAAAGCATCTCATTTAATATACCTGAGTCATGGTGCATAAATATAACATCATTGAATTTATGGAATGGAAGTTCAAGGTCTCATCAAAACCAAACAAAACCAGGTATTATTGAGGGGACACAGAGGAACACAGGTGAATGTTCTTGTGATTTGTATTTGAATAGTATCAAGAAGTAGGAAGTACTTTTACAGAGTTGTGAGGGCTTTGGAGTCAGATGCACTTTTGGCTGATTCTCTGACTTCCTGAAAAATCTCTGAGGGATTTCTAAGAGTGTAGTTTTCCAAACAGAAAAGAAATTTCTTCTCATTAAAAATAGGATAATATATGTTGTAAATTATAGTTTTAGTTTGGCAAGAAAGATTAAAACATTTGTTGAACTATTCACTAACTGCTGTTTGTTTAGCTGTGAAGAATGGAGTCTTTATCTGTAGTACAAAGGTGGCAGAACATTTTATAGGAATTCAGTGTTCTCTGATTTTACATATTCTTGATGGTGGGTCTTTTCTGTGATTATGCCATCATTACATGTTTTATTTTTGCTCCTTGGATCATCTTTTATAAATAGGTCTTTCCTCTTGTACTCTGTCAAATATAGGAAGGAAGATGATTTCATCTTCATTTAGACCCTCCCCCTCAGCCTCATCTTTCATTCCTGGTCCTTTTGAAACACTTTATTCTATTGTGTATTTTCCTTGTGAAAATATTCAGTGCAACCCCATAGGAGATATAAGATATGTATTGTCCTAAATATTTTGATATTCACAATTTAGCACCAGATGAAAAGATTAGCTTGACCACTCTGATTTTGATACTTTAGGATATGGGCAACTCTTCATGTGCTTTCGAATTTGGGAATGGCCATATATTTTGACTGTGAGGACCATGCCATATTATTAAAATTTTGACTCATTGAAGAGTTTAAAGTTGACATTTGATCCTGTACTGTAAAGCATATGGGGAGATTTTCTTTTCTTTGTCTCATTTATATTTGAATAACTGGTTGGTTATCACTCTCCAAGAAATGGTTTCACATAGATTTATTGGAGTATATAGGCTCTAATATGAGGTGGGAAAGGAAGTGTAAGCATAAACCTTATCATCTTTTTTTTTAATGACTCCACCTTCCCATCCTACTCTTCACTATATCCTTCTTAATTTCTCATTTTCCACTAGTAACGTGATATGAATCTTCAGAACATTTTCATGTTTGCTATGTCTTTTCCTAACTAAGAAAACCAGTTATGATCAGTTTCTCATTTTCTGACATAATATATAACATCAGATCTAATACGTACAATCATTTGAGTTTAGATCACTAAACTAGATCCCAGATCAATGTGAAGTATGACAGTTTGCATGTAGCACACATGCTCTGCACACCAGAACGTTAGCCCCAGAATCCAACTGCTGCACCTGTGAGTGTGGGTAGAGGAGGTAGATTTCTTGAAGAATAAAAGTTAGAAAGTAAAAAGGAGACAGTCTGGTAGTCTGGTACATGGAAGGTGATGGAACACTTCTAGATTTAAACAGGAGAGTTTTGTGAGCTGAGGATCAGTAAGTGTAGATAAGGTAACTGAAAGAAAAACATGGGCAAAGAATGATTCATGGGAGAAAAAAAAATCACAGATATGGCAAAGAAAGTCTTATCCTCAAAGTAGAAACCACACAGGCTGTGTTCCTTGACCTCAGTCCTATAAAATGAGAATTTAAAGGTCAAACACTATCTGGCAGCATGACCACTTAAAAATATCTTCCTAAAAATGCAGTTTAAAAAAGAAAAAAAATAGATGATGAAGTTTTATAGGTGACTTGGAAATGAGTGATAATGAGTGAAATGAGTGATAATGATAATAATTATATACTTTTAGGGCATTGTCACATGGTCATAAGAAATGAATATGTATCCTTAACAACATTTATTAGAATACAAGGAAGTTTGGAAACAATGTATTAATTATTCCACTAAAGAATATATAAAGAGAACAATAAGGGGGAACCTTTGTTTATGGAATAGAAATTAGATGATAAAAAAACAAGAAATGAAACAGTTAATTTTAAAAGATGAGATTATAGCATTTTAAATTATATATGAAAAAGATTTTAAGAAATGTTCTCTGAAATATGTAGGAGTACAATGACAAAACCTCTGGTATTTGCTTTTTAAAATATTCACGTAAAGGGGAAAAATGAAAAGGGACAAGTGAAACAAATGTGGCAAAACCTTGATGATGTCTTTGAATCTGGTGTGAGGAATGAGAGTTCACTGTGCTGCTCTTTTTTTCAGGTTTGAAATTTTTCAAAGTAAAAATGCCAAAAAGAATAACTTCAAATGGAGCAATCAAGGGACATTTTCCTATCCAGAGATCAATATTTGTTTATATCCACAGAATTAAAACAAATGACTTTGCCTTAAAGGAAGTTAAATGAATAGAGAAGCATACAGTTGAGAAAATGACATATTTGTGCATAAACATTTAGCTTCATTTTGAACTTGTAGAAAAAAAAAGGAAGATTATATAATAGATGCTGTTACAGTAACTGGATATCCATTTGGCAAATGAACTCCCAACAGTCATGAGCTAAGAAGCGAATCTATAAATCACAGGTGAAAGCCTCTGGCATGTGACAACAGAACTCTTAAACCATAAGAGAAATCATGCCAGAGTTGTGCTTTTTAAAATATTTAAACTTCTGAACCATAAAAAAGGTCATAGCTATAAAGCACTGTTGCAAGAATTGGAGAAAATTTTTGCCATAAAAGACAAAGGATGAGAAGTTTGCATATATGTGGATCCTCTTACAGAAATCAAAACATGTCAAATTAGTGAAAGGGAAATATTTGCAAAGGTCTGGACACAAAGCACACAGAAGAACTAAAAATATATGAAGACAAGTAAAAGATGAATAGACATTTGGAAAAATGGCCAACCTCTGCTGTAATCTAAGAAATGTAAATTAATTTAATATTGTCTTCACCTGGCAGATTACAAAAATTAAAAGCCTAGCCCTGGATACAGTACTAAGGTAGGTGTGAGGAAGAGTACAACTTCAAATTATATTGATTGGAAAATAAATTGGAAAAGCCCTTTTGTTAGGCAAATTTATAGTACCATTCAAAAGTTTTTAAAAGAAAACTACCCAATTTAACTTTTACTTTTTAAAAATACCCCCATATACAGAAATATTCTTTCAAGATTACTAGCAACATATTAGACATTCACAATAAAAGTGCCCATTGAGACCAAATAAATTTTGGTACTTTGTTTCCATTAAATATTATATGATAGAAAGATGAATAATGGAGACATATAATCATTGCCATGAAAATATTCATGACATTTAGTGAGGTAGAAAAAAGTAAGGAGATTTTTATTCTGTTTGTCAACCATATGAATCTGTTCTTGCACATTATCATTCAATGGGCAAAGACCTTCATCCCAAACACGATTTCTTATATTTAATGGAAACAGGGAAGACTTAACTTTATGCTGCATTTTTAAATACAGTCCTGGCTATGTTGATTTTTTTCCTTAATTAAAGGGCACTCAGACCCTGATTTTATGTCTACTTTGAAGACACACACCAGCAAGCAGCCCTATCACACTTTGCAAGGAGCTGTGTCTGGGAGACCTGTGCATTGTCACATAGCTCTAGTGCAAGTAGAGGCTTAGGATAATGTGTCTAAAGTGAGGAGCTAACTTTCTCCCAATTTCAAGAATAGTAGACAAGTAGAAATAAATTGAAAAGGCTAGGACTTCCTGTGGCGTTTCAATGTAATTGACAACCCAGAGGGCAGAAATTTATTCAGAAAGCCAAACTGTACCTACCATTCAGGATTTTTTCTCAATAGAGCGTTTTTAATATTTCATTTCTACTCTGTCAAACTTAATAGAGATGGATAAACCTTGCCTTTTAAAAATCTCAAAACTGCAAAATGAACTCCTCCTAAGTAATTCCGTTATACTTGTTACTTTGACCTCTTCATTAAAAAATAACATACTGTATAACCATGCCTACTTCACTTAATTTTAGTAACTTTGAAACATTTCTATCATATCTTATTATCAAGATAGTAGTAATTAGAAATTATTTATGTTTCAAATGTCATTTTTTATTTTTTTCCAAACTTAGCTTCATATATCCAGATCTTTGAAGTGAGGAAACACCCCGTAATGGGTTGCTGTAAATATCTACACACTGACAGATCCTGTACAACTACTGATTATAGTTTTTAGAAAAATTTGAAATATAAGGTGTAATCAGAAAAACACATTTCAGTAATGTATATTTGAGCATCTCTTGTGTTCTTATGAATTTCGACCCTGCACTACTTTAGAAATGCATAGTGCATCTTCAGATATTGCTCTGCAAGTTTGAATAGGCACTTATTCTCAGGTGCTCTGTCTTCTCTGGCATATAAAATTACAGGGTTCTTATAGAATATAAAAAGGTAGAAAGCTGTGGGAGTTATAGAATTTCATTATGTCAAACAGGAATACATTAAATCTTACTATTTGTTAAAGTTAAAAATACATTTGGTGAAATTTCTGGAGAAATTCAAGCATGATAATGTCAAAAAAATTAAAAAGAACTTGCGTGGTTACCTAGAATTTACTTTGGCCAATTCAAGAAATAAAATTTTATATTATGACATTATTAATTTTCCCCCAAAGTTATGTTGCACATAGATTTTGATTAATAGATGTTTGCAGTCAGTTAACATACTGTTTGCTAATTTATAGAACAGCTTCATGAAATTTAAAATGTTAGCAAAAGCAAATTTGCATGCATGATATAGACCATTCCAATGTTAGGGAATGCTGAGTTAGATAATAATTGAACTTTTACTTGAATGTTTAATCTAGTATGCCTATATTCACTGGGAACACTGGGAAGTCGTGTTAGTGTTATTATTTACAATCTGAATATAAAAGGCCATCTGCTTTGGAGCATGGTGTAAAAATAGTTTTCAAAAGATGCAACAACAAGTATTAGCTCTTGATACTGAGATTGTAAATTATTTAATTGGAGTAGGAATGAATTTAAATCTGGGGACATGATTTTTTTTTCTTTCTGTATCAAAATGTGGCTATATAGTATGTGGGCCTGATATGACTTCAAGATGTGTATTATTGGGCCAATACAATTTTTTCTAGAAAAGTAGATCGGATATTAGATATTTACAAATATAGAGATTTCATGTGAAAATCTGGATGTTAGGGTTGAAAATTCAAAGAGGAACTAGCATGCAGGCTCAGCATCTCATGGCAACTACAACCAAGCATAGAGTATGTGGCCTCTTTACTGATGAATTTTGAATTTTTCAATTCCCTGCAGTCACCTTCACTCTCTTTTTTCCCCTCTTTCCTCTGAAATTTGTAATTGCAAATTCTGTCTCTTATAATACAGAATTATTTAGAAGAAATTGTCTCTGGCAAATAGGAGAAAACAAAAACTTGACATGGCTTAATGTTACAAGCAGACTGTACTGCAATAATATAAAGTAACTCACTTCATTTATCTTTGTTTACTTTTTGCCAGGTCTTACAAACATTCTTAAAACCTCTTTATTGGGACATAATACTCAGTCATTTCAAGTTAACAATTTAATTGGTGTTAGTGTTTTCACAAAGTTGCATAGCCATCATTGCTGTCTAATTTTAGAAATTTCCATCATCTTGAAAAGAAACTCTATACTATTAACAGTCTTCATAGGCATTTTCAAAGTACGAACCTGATAAGAAATGGGAAACAATGGAATCAGCTTTTGTCTGTAATTTAATTTTTATTTCAAAACTTGGGTAACCTGATTTTCAAGTCTCATAAATAATTGTTCTTTCCTAGTTTTATGTATATTTCAAATTTTATAGCTAAGCATAATACCTCTTCATCCAAGATACTGACTTGAAAAAAAAATTAAAAGAAGATGTATAATGCCAAGTGCACGACTTTCTGGATCATTGCTTGATACTTTACTGGCTTTGAACCTGAACCTGTTAATCGATAATCTATATGCATAATTTTCAGCTCACTTTTTTAACCTCTTAGGCTAGCCTGGGCTATTCTCACATGTGCTTGGATGAAAATAAGATGCTTTATGAGCTGCTATTGCATTACCTTTTAGTTTAAACCAAAAAGCACTGATGGAAGACTTACCACTAAGACAGTGTGCCTCCAACTGGCTCAAATTGATCAACCATTCAGTATTTTTTCTCTTAAGTTCACTCCATCTCTCTAATGATCCAATCTGAAATTTATATTCTGTCTTTAGTGTTCTCTCATTTTCCCGTTCTAATCCTTTTTAAGATTCTGATGTTGTTTTTGCCAATTTCCATTGTCTGTCACTTTTCCTCTTTTCTGATATTTCCTTGAACATTCATGTAGGCTTTTTCTGGTTTCAAAATGTCTTCCTTGAAATAAGACTCTCATATCCAGCCACCTCTCAACTCAGCATCTCCCTCTACTTGATATGTACAATAAGCTTTGCAAAGGTACCATGTCCAAAACCATGATCTGCATGGTTTCCTCCAGACTCACTTCCAGACTCTTCCCATCTCAGTAAATGGAAACTCTGTGCTTTGTCTACAAATTTGGAGTCATTTTTGCTTTCTCTCCTTCTTACTGTAAATCTTTTCTGTTATTGGATCACATCTGATCCCTACTTCAACATAGATCTGGATACTGATCACTTCTCCTTCTCCCTACTGTTTTCACTCTGGCCCAAGCTGGCACCATCTTTCACATGTGTCTGCTTTTGACTCCATGGAGTCTACTCATGGTATAGCAGCTAGATGATGTTATCAAATTCTAAGTTGGATTATATCACCATTTTGTTGAAATTTCCCCCCAAACTATCCATCTTACTCATCCATGACTATACCCATTAGCAGCTCTAATAGGTCTGTGGCATTGGAGACTCCATGTGTCCCTCACTGGCCTCCAGACTATTCCTGGAACATACCAAGTCTGCCACCACCTCTGGGTCTTTTGCATGTTAATCTTTCTACCTGGAATGTTCTTGCCCCAGATATCTGCTCAATGCACTCTTTCATTTCCTTACCCTTACTCAGACAGCACCTTCTCAGTGAGTCTTGCCTATCCACTTTTGTCAAAATTATTCTATATGAAAATCCCTGATACTTCCCATTGCCCCATGTTTTATCACTCCTATCCCCCCTTTTGCTTTTCATCTCCTCTTATATATTCATCACTTCCTAACCTGGTGTATGATTTATTAATCTAGCTCATTTCTTATGTCCTCTGCTAGAATGCAGTCTCCACAACAAAAGAAATTATTATATTTCACTATATTATCTCAGTGCCTCATACCTTTTAGAACATATGAATTCTGTAAATGTTTGTTGTTATTAAGAATACAGCCTGTTCATCCATTTACTGCGAGATCATTGAGAAATGGTCTAGAAGAAATTTCATCTTTCACAGATAAACTTCTGTTCAGCAGAGTTGAGTCTATCTCATATTTTGGCAAGTTAACTTTTTAGCTAAAATGCATGACAAGTAAAAAGTGGGTTTACTTGAGACATATTGTGTATGAATGACCAGTTTGACATGTCTATCTATAAAATTATAGTGGTCTTTTGTTACCAAAGAACAAAGGGGATGACAGTCTTACTGTATTCTGCATGTATTATTCTCAGTTTGGGACATTATATCTTTATCATAGTTTCAATAAAGTGTAGTCTTCTAGATAGAGCTGCTTTTATGGTGAGAGCCTGGAAAAATGGTTTATAAGAATAGCTGAAGGTCTAGAGTTTCCTCCTGGAAAAGGTGGAGAATCAGGTGGTAGAAGGTAGGTAGTTCCCATGAGGTTGGATGCATATTTTCAGATGCACTATATAAGAAAGATTTTTTGATCGAAATACAGATGAGATTTTCCTCTATAACTCCAGTAGGAATAAGTGAGACTTACAGGAGACATATTTTGGTTTAGTCTAAGGAAAAAAATCTTATTGAAAGAAGTGTCCACATTGGAGCAAGCTCTGTTCTGGGCAGAGTGATGCCCGATCGCAGGGAGCCATCTGGGTATATTCTGTGAACGATGCTGCAGAGGTTACCTCTGAGGTCTTCATTCTCTAAAGAGTGATTTAACCTCAAAAGATAGTATGGATTGGAAAACGGTACCAGGATTTAAAACACAGTATTAATATTTGCTTTTGTTGGATGTCATGTAGCAATTTAGGTCTGTGGAAGAATTGAATTTCTGCTTGAAATTCACAAGTAACTCCATGAAAACTCCTTTCTTACTGATAATAATTTATAATAAAGCAGTTTATACTTTCCAATAATCTCAATAACAAGGTATTTGTTAGAGTCATTGCTATTTTTTGCATGGGTTTCTGGATTTCTCAGACTTTATATTGGTTATACCATGAGAAAATAAATGGACTTTATCCAGCATTGCAACAAAGAATATGAGGTTTAATTGAATTCTCAACAGCCATTGGCCACCATGATTCAGCCCTGTTGGCCTTTAGAGCCTGAGGACATGAAGTTCCAACTTTCTGACTTAGAGGAGGTATTTCCTGAATATCAACATTAAGCCATGACAACAGGACTCACAACATCTCTAGGGCTTAATCAGTTAGTGAGAGCCCAGGTGCTCGCTCTCCAGACGTTGTCTAAGTAAATAAGAGAGGTTTCTCATTTGTAATAAAGGTGCCCAAATTCATTACCCTATAACAGATTTCAAAATACCTGCATTGTATTACTGAGCAGCAGTTTAACAAATGACAGGGCCACAGAGTGGTTGTTCTATTGCACATGGCCTGCACTTTATCTTTTTGCATCAGCTTATTTGTTACCATGTACAATTTAGTTAGTATGGAATGAGTCAATATTAGCCAATGCAGAGAAAACCAAATTATGGTTTTGGTTATTTGGTTATTTGGCCAAATTATGTCTCAAATAACTTCCAAAGTCATAAAATTCTACTTACCATCTTCCTATAAGGAAATAATGATAGTTTCATGAAAGGACAGAGGGAAAGAATAGGTGAATTAAGTGTGTGGGAAGTAGAATAGTCTGAATTGTGGAATGATGAAGGTGCAAACGAGTGTTATATCAGATCTCTACTGTCCTTATTAAAAAAAAAAATTCTGTGCATGATGTTTTCAGTAATTTTCTTTTAAACTAAACTTGAATCATAAAAGGATAATATTCCTGTTGCCCCCACTTATCAAACGTTGTAAGTCCCTGTGGCCACCCAATTTTTGCAGTCATTTCCCTTCTCCTTTTAAATAAAAACAATCCTTTTCCTAAAAACAACACCATAAAATGGCTATTCTTTGGGGTTGTCCTTAATTAAAATCTAGCAACTAAGTCATAGAGTTCTCTTGATTTTACAGTGCAACTGAGGTCACATGTAAGATAATCTGATACTCTAGGTACTTTTTTTTAAATATAACTGTGCACATGGAGAGATTTAAAGGCAGGAATATAATAACCTAACAGGTACATTTTGACTGAAGCCTGCTAGAAATCTCTTGTGTTTTCTTTTGAGCATAATTTTTAAAAAGACTGGAAAGTGTTGTGAACTTCATTTGAAGAAAATTTTAAATTTGTTCTAATTAGTTATATTTGATAGCAGAATGCATTTCAATTCATTGTACACAAATGGAGCACAACTTCTCATTTATCTGGCTGTACACAATGCAGAGTAACACCATTTGTGCAATCAGACATGTACATAGGGTAATGATGTCCATCTTGTTCCACCATCTAGTTTACCTTCATGCCCCCTCCCCTCTCCCACTCCCAATCAAATGTTCCTCCATTCTTCCCTAGCACCCTCCCCTCATTATGGATCATTATCCACATTTCAGAGAAAACTTTTGTCTTTTGTTTTTTGGGGATTGGCTTATCTCATTTAGCATTTATTCTTCAACTGCATCAATTTACCTACAAATACCATAATTTTATTCTCTTTTAATGCTGAATAACATTTTATTGTGTATGTATACCACAGTTTCTTTATCCATTCATCTACTGAAGGGCACCTAGGTTGGTTCCACAGTTTAACTATTGTGAATTGAGCTGCTATAAGCATTGATGTGACTGTATCACTGTAGTATGCTGATTTTAAAGTCCTTTGGGTATAGACCAGGAAGTGGGACAGCTGGGTCAAGTGGTGGTTCCATCCCACATTTTCTAAGGAGTCTCCATACTGCTTCCCAGAGTGGTTGCACCAATTTGCAATCCCTCCAGCAATGAGTGAGTGTACCTTTTCCTCCACACCTCAACAACACTTATTGTTACCTGTTACATGATAATTGCCATTCTTATTGGAGTAAGATGAAATCTTAGAGTAGCTTTGATTTGCATTTTTCTAATTGCTAGAGATGTTGAACATTTTTTTGCAAGATTTTTGCATATCTAAAATGGCCCATCCAAATATTTGTAAGGGAACTAAATTCTAAATCAGTTATTTCAAGCACAGAATGATTAAAATATTTAAGTTGTACTCCAAGCTTGGTTGGCTCCGTGGATTATGTTTCACATTTAAAATATTGGATTTATGCATACATATGATGGCTTAGTGTGCTCTTTGCTCTGGCGAAGCAGCTACCTATAACCATATGTGTGCATCTTCAAAAACCCTGGTGGGGTCCTGTCTCTTCAATAAAGGTGGTAATTGGGAAAGGAAAGCCTTATTTTTAAGTTTCAATAGCTTGTATTCTAACTCAGACTGTTCTGAATATACCATCAGATTCTGTGATATGACAATGACAAATTGAGGAGATCTTTAATTATATAAATGTTGAACGCTAAAAAAAAGTGAACATTATTATTACTTTTTTTACCCTTTCAGCCACCAAATTCTACTCCTCAGAGTACCAGCTCCATTGCAAGGTACTATCTAGATGAATAGAACTTTTTTGGCTATCGGGAAATATGAATCTTGAGCTGTTGAGTTCACTATGAACCATATGCTCTCAGAAAGGCCTTGCTCTAAAGAGAGTATGTTAGAATTAGATCACATCTTGGTGCATGTACATGGCCCCAAATTAAAGTGTTTCAGTGATACTGGAGCCAGGAGTTCAAGAGTAGAAGAGAGACATGAGGTTAGATAGATGGGTGGGCTTGAGGGTAATATAAAAAGCCATGCCATCATTCATGCAAGCATTCCATTGATTTATTACAGCTTTGGGAATAGATTGAGCAAGGAGCCAAGACTGAAGGTAGAAAAACAGAGATGATGAAGCAGACATTCAGGTAAAAAATGATAGTAGTAGAATTGGAGAAATGTAGGTAGATTTTAGTAAGAACAAGAGCTAGCTATTGAGTATTTGGAGAGAGAAAAGAGGTAAATTCAAGGAGGACATCCATGTTTTGGAGTGTGAGCTATAGGACACAATTAAAATAAGAACTTTGGGTGTAGCAGTAGGTTTTGTGGAGAAGTTGCTGAGTTTGGTTTTGAATATATTACATTTTAGGCTCCTTTGAACTGAACAGATAAACTGTGTAATAAGTAATTGGTTATCTAGATTCACAGATCATGACATATTTGGGGATGGAGATAGTTATAGGAAGTATAAACATTCTTAGGATTGTTAAACCACAGGAGAGTATGACCACATTCAGAAAGTGTGAAGAGGGGAATGTGTGTTTTAAAATTTAAGGACAAAGGAGGTCATAGTGGGAGGACCCGTCTAGCGCACTGGACATCACAATAACTAGGTTATATAATTCTGGCTTTGCCACTAGATTTTGCAGAGAAAAACTATGTAACTGTGCCATGTCAAGTGATTTAATTACTTTCATTTCATTTTCCTGATCTATACTACAGAAAACATCCTCCTCCACCTGCCTCATAAAACTGTGTGGTGGGCAGAACGTTGGTTGTCCAGAGACGTCTGTGTCCTAAACCTGGAACCTGTGAATGTGTTACCTTGTGTGGAAGAGGAGAATTAAGATTACAGGTAGAATTAAGGCTGCAAATGAGATGATTTTAAGATGAGGAAATTATCCTGATAGGCCCAAATATTTACAAGGATGCTTTAATGTAAAGGAGGGAGGTAGAAGAGAGAGATGGTGGCATGTAAAGGTCTTGGCCCATGTTACTGTCTTCAGAGATGGAGGAATGGATCATGAACCAAGAAATGTAGAAGCTAAAAAGCAAGAAAACTGGATTCTCTCCTAGAGACTCCAGGAGGAATACTGGCTGCTGACAGTTTGATGTTAGCTTACTGAGACCCATTTTGGACTTCTGAATTCCTAACTGTAAAATAATAAGTGGTATTTCAAGACACTAAGTTTGTGGTATAGCAGCAATAGGAAACTAATACAAATGTGAGACAGACAAAATCAAGCTATGATTATGAGATGATTTTCAAGAAAGTAAATGGGTTACATGCTTTGAGGGCCTGCCTAATGTTCACCTACCAATTTCAGTGACAGACTTTGAGCACCAGGTGTGGGTGAATTGTCTTCCCAGGTGTGGTTGATAGTAGCATTCGGTTGTTAAGCAATTACTTTGTAACAGGAAAGATGATTAGAAGACATACATAAATACACATTAACAGTGAGAATTCTGGTATGTGGATGATCATGGAGTGCTCAGTGGTGTGTGAGAATGATGGTGGGAACTAAAGACTGCTTTTTCACCCTAAGCAAGGAATTCCTTCATTCAGGGTCCCATTGCAGCTGGCAGGGGCTGAATTGTCTCTGTAATAACTTGTGCTGGAGTCTTAGATGAGCTTTGGCCTCATGCTACTGACCTTGAAGAAATTAGCAGACTTTTTGGAGCCCCAGGTAATATGTGGCCAGTAGACCTGTTGTGAAGAGGTAAGTATGTCCTTCTCATTTTCCCCATTTCTTGCCACTCCTAATCTCAACCAACTTGTCCTCTCATCAAAAGTCTGAAGACCCCTGGTTTCAACTGAGCTTTGACACAACTGCAGAAATAACTTGAGGCACTTTGCTTCTCCTGATATATCATCATTAAGAGATTAGGGTGTGCCTTTTTAAGACTGTGCAAGTTTTCTGTTCTCTTAATTGTATTAAAGTCTATGTTATGAAAAGAAGTATTCTGCAGTGACCAAGACTCATGAAATAGAATCTGGGTGGCTGACCTGGGAATGTTGTCTGCCAGAGGAATTTCATGCTAGCAGGCCACAGAACCTGGACAGGGAAGAGGGATAGTCAAAGACAGACTGTGGAGGTTGAGCTTTAGAAATAAGGCAGAAGAAGGCTCTGACTACAAAACTGTGGTATGGGGTCAAAGTCAATAGGTGGCAAGTTCTGTGCCGTGGTCAGGGTCAGCCCTGTCTAGCTTCAGGTAATGAGAATAGCAAGACTAATAATGGGTTTCTTCCCATTATTTCTTTAGATAAATAATGTGATTTTCATTCCCACTTCATGGATGGAGATACTGAGGTGTAGTGAGGTTTACTAATTCAACCAAGGTCATACAGCTGGTAAATGGCTAGTAGAATTACGTGGCATACTGGCAAAACCCCAACCTGGAATCCAAGAACTCATTCTTTAGAATAGAATATATATCACACAATAGCAAGGACCTGACCCCTGGTTACTATCTATGGCTGAATCTCTGGAAGGAAAACTGGCAATATCAAGATGAGGCAACAAGGGAGATTACTTAGACATGGATCACAGTATAACAATGGGAAAATGCTTCAGTCATCAGAAGTGGTAAACAGAGCACCTTGAGTGTGAAGGCAAAAGCAGCACTGTAGTCACACTAGAGTGATAAGAGTTTCTGGGTAACATTCCAGAATGCAGAGCAGAGCAGCAGCAGATAGCCCCCGATCCTCTCCCAAATGACCACACTCTACATCATTCTTCTGAATGGTCATCCTAGACCAGGTGTGAGAATCTTGGTCTTGCAAATCCATCCAGTCACATCAGGCATATCAAAAAAAGTGTTTCACCCCTTGAATTGTGTGCACACTCCCTATTCAAACAGGGAAAAAAGGGTCCAAATTAGAGGAGTAAAGCTTTCAATCTTCCATTGGGACAGGACCTCTGCCTCCTGTTTCACAAAACTATCAAAGAAAACTAGGCAACCTTGTATAAGAATTGTGCAAACCAAATCCAACATGGATTGTGTCTTCCCCCCTTGTAATGCTGTTACTATGGAAAGTTATTATATGTGCATCTTTGAAGACTTTAAAATGGAAATAAACATTTCCCCTAAATCAGCTGTCATCATCAAAATGAGAATCTGTCTTACTGTTAAAAATTCTGAGTTAAAAAAGTTTCTATTTCTAAAACTAAATGCTGATGAGAGCTATACAGTCCAAAATAGAAATGTTTTTTTTCCTAAGCCTAAACATCTGAACTTGAGTTATAGTTAGCTGGTCCAGTGTTTCATAGAAAAGACACACACACACACACACACACACACACACACACACACAGATCTTCTGCTTATTCTTTGTGTTATAATTATTCATCTTGCTAAAATATCAAAACTAAAACTCTATAAAGGATGATATTTGTCCTCAAAGATTTATCATCTTTATTGGAAAATATGTTAGAGTGTATATGATATGGTTAAGAGTTTTAATCATTCACATTTTTATGCAATTTGGTTTTCTTGAACAAGGTGAAGCCAAAATTGAATGAAATTCTCTGCTTGCCCTAATGAAATTTGCAAAATCACCTTCCATTTTTTTTCTTTTTCTTTTTCTTTCTTTTCTTTTTCTTTACTGAAATGCAACTGTTCAGGTACTTGGGTGTGCTGTCCTGTCTTTTGGGAGTATGAGAGTAGAGTTTGGATAAACTTCCAATGGAGTTTTGATGAGAGGAACAGTGCTTTCAAGTACATTTAATTTGGCATTCACTCCCTGAAATGCATTTGGATTGTAGGTCATCTTTAAACAAGTTGAAAAGAAACACTCAAAGTGGGGAAAGACAAACATCACACCAGTCATGAAGTTAGATGGATGCGCTGTATAAAATTAGGTGTTCATGACCCTAATGGCCATCAGACTTCTGAAGAATGGGCTGCTTTTAGCACTTTCAATGGGAAACAGGAAGAAGTCACATAGGCTGTGCATCCTGAGAAATGCTGCCAAATGGACCAAGCCCGGGAATCCAATAGGCTTACACTTTGGAGTTTATCTAAACTTTACTCCAAAGAAGAACTCCTTTTTTAAAAAAAATAAAAAAACAAAATGAAAAACTTTATTTGAAAGATGCTTTTTGTAGGATACCTCCTATAAAGCAGGATTTTCCCCCCCAGAATTTAGAAATCAAAGCATGAGACGCAAAAAGTAGTCTTATAAAATAATTTTAAATTTTTAATCCATTGGAAAAACAATGTATGCCTTAATTTGTTCATAATCTCAAGGGTGTGTTACTACAGGAGAAGCCAAGTGTATTTTCAGAATTTTGGCTCAGAACAACCTGCCTCAGCCCCACCAGTGAGCAGTGTCTGGCCTTCCTAGTCCTGGTTCATTCAGGCCTGCACGTCTGGCATGCTGGAATGTCCTTTTGTTCTTTCAGAATCATCTTGGTAAACTGAGGGCATGTCTACTTGCTTCACCCTGGTTTCTTTTAGAGTCTGGAGACATAGGTTGATTCATAACAGATATTTTCTCCCTGGGTACAGCATTCCCCTTCTTGCCACCCACTTGCTATGTTGGATACAAAAGAAAGATAAAAGGTGATGCACCTCTGTCTGGAAGAACCAGCTGCTTGGCTGATGAGAGAACAATGCTCTTAAGTTGTTGGTGCCTAATACATGGTATTAAATGAAACTACATGGTCCCCTGAATCTTGGAGACATGTCAATTTGTCAAATGCTGTAGACATTCTAAAGACATTGGGAGGTCACAGAGACTTGCTGGAAATGGTGATTCTTGAATAGGGGTCTAGGGGCTGGTTTTGAGGAATGTGAAAGACTTTTCAGCTAAGGAGATTCACAACACCTGGATGTTAGGCAAAAAAAAAAAAAAAAAAAAAAAGGTTTGTTAATTGCAAGAAAATGGTCAGTAGAGTCAGACTGTCCCACCTGCACACATCCCTGTCCTGCCAGTACTTACATTATATTCTCAATTTCCTTAAATTCCTAAGCCTTACTTTTCTCCTTTGTTAATTGAAAATGATAACATTAGAATCAATCTTGCTGTGCTCTGGAGTCAAGATTAAGCAAAATCATGCATATAAAATGTTTAACATCACACCTCATATATTCTACATTTATAGTCAATGCTGTATATTCTACTCAGCTCACATTCTACTCAACATTCATTTTTTCAGCATTTGGTAGTGCTTTTAAAACTCTCCTATTTGGACATTTCTTCTCTCTTATCTTCTTCCCTTGAATTCTTGCCTCCCCTTTGTCGATGGCTCTTCTATTCCTCAGAAAAACTCCACTTGGCCTCTTTACTCCTTCCATTTGTCACTTTTTCATACCCATGACTTTAAGAAGTCTGCAGTGCCCTCTCCAGTCTCAGTCTGTCCCCTGAGGTCTCGCTGAAGTGTATTTCTAACCAACTGCTGGCTTTTTCTACTTGGATGTCCATTGGTACTCTAGCTCAGCCTGTCTAGAAGAGAACCCATCATTCCTCCATTCAGCTCACACTTGCTGCTCTTGGTCTGTCTTCATTAATGATGCCACCTGGTTTGCAGTCAGTGGTAAGGGTTCAGAGTCACTATCGACTACTTTTCTATATTCCTTCTCATCACATGAGTTGTCACATCTATAGTTTATGTTTATATTTTGTCCTTTTTTTCCACTGCTACAACCTCACATGGAAACCCTAAAACTCTTTCTCACTAGTGCCTTTATTCTTCTGCAGTGTATTCTATCTGCAGTCTATCCTGCATGTCAATCTTCCAGAAATCTGGCCCCTGTCTGATACCACCCCTGCTCAGAATCCTGCATTACCTCCTTAACACAGTGCTGAATATGGTTTCTCTAAGCAGGCAACCAGGCCTCTCTACCCCAGCTCTGGCTTACCCCCCCATCTCTTCCTGGAACACTTTTGCACATAACATTTGGGTATTATACATTCCAGCCAATCTGAATTACTGACACTCCTAGAACTGCCCTTTGCTTTCTGATTCTGGGCATTTCTGTTTAGAAAGGCTGCCTCCTCCCAACTTCTCATTTTAAACATCACATTTACATTTTAAGACCCAACTGAGATGCAAAATTCTACTTGAAGCTCCACTCTTAGAGTATTTGTCCTGTTCTACTTGTCTTTGTGTTTATACACCTTTGATATCTTCTACTTGATCATAAACTCCCAGAACACCTTATCTTTTTTCTCTTGGCATCCTCAACACCTCTTCCCTGCCTGCTTCCCAAGACTGTAGCTATAATATAATTACTGCTCAAAAAATGTTTCTTGAATAAATGATCTAGCATGAACTATACAGCTATTTAGTAAAACAGAGAGGAATATTGATGAAAGTAGTATTCCAGGAAGATTAGCCTGGTACTAATTACATAAGAGAAAAGCAATTTTTCTAGAATATTGGTGAGTTATCAAAGGAAGTAAAATTATTTTAAAGAGACTCTGAATTCAACCTGTATGTTTTGGCACAAGTAGACTTTTGTTTTTTTAAGAATTTGAAATAGAGATTAGGGAAATTCTTCTAATATGTGTCTTCTACCAATGTTTCTAGCTCAGTATCCTCACTTTAACTGAATAAGTGAAGCTAAATAAATGCTAAATAAATGAGTGAGTAACAGTTACCAAACCACATTGATATTTCCCTAAATAATATTTGCATTTTTAGATGATCTGGTACAATAATGAACCTTAAGTCAAATTGTATACCTAAATTCTTATTATAGGAATACTAGCACACACAGAAAAACACAACTTATAATTCGGTAGATATCAAATTATATTTAGTCACACATGTCCATTTTGCTGGTTCTTACTTTCTTGTGCTCATTTTCTTTAGGTTCAGTATAGTTATTTTGCTATGGAGAACAGCACTGGTAGTGTAATTGAGAATTACCATCTATACTTGGCAATTTTGAAAGTGTAACTATTCATTTTCTCAGCATATTTTTGGCTTGCATTAATCCTTTTAAAAGCTTTTCACCATTAAGTATATGAATTCTTGAATATGAATTTCCTATTTTAATCAAAAGTACAGACTAAAACTATGATCCATGAGGGCAGGTTTGATTTTTACACAGGATAATATAATTATGACAAAAGGGAAGTATTTCTTAGTGATAGTTTTTTTCTTACTTTATTTAAAGATATTTACATGTACAATTACTTAACATATCTAAATGTCCTTTTAATAATTTCAGTTTAAATGTCTCTGTTTTGTTCACTTTCCTTAGACTGCAATGGAGAGTGATTTTGCCATATATTTATTCCAATCTGTATTAATTGGCTTGGGAAGAACAGGGTTCATTCCATGTGGACATTACACCAATGACTCAATCCATTCATCTCCCCTTCTCCCAGTGTGACAATTTTATTCATCTCTGTTATAGAAACTTGTGGTAAAACTGTGATTACTCAGAAGCAGAATAACTTCCAGAAATCCACCTTTCTCTATCTTCTTTTTTTCTTTTTCCTTTAACTTTTTAACTTTTTTTCCTTTAACTTTTTAATATTCTCATTTTCGTGAGAAGGCATAAAGGGTCAAGAAGACAGCTTGAAAGTAATACAAGAAAGCTAAGTTTTACTGAGGGAAAATTTGAGGGTGGTAGCTATATTAAAGTTTGGTGTGTTTTTTTTTTTAAACACATTGGCCTCCCCAGTTTTGAAAGTCAGAAAACATGTATGGGAGCAGAAAAAGAAGAAGAAATACTTTATTTGTAGCAGGATTTTTGTCCCTAAATACCAGTATATAGAATTCTATATATCTAAGCTGAAATAAACAACACTTCTGCTGTGTGGGGGTATTTTTTGTTTGTTTTGTAATGGGGATTGAACTCAGGGGTAATCAACCACTGAGCCATATCCCCAGCCTCTTGCTAAGTTGCTTAGAACCTTGCTAAGTTGCTGAGGCTGGATTGAATTTGCAATTCTCCTGCTTCAGCCTCCTGAGCCACTGGGATTATATGCAAATGCTACCATAACTGGCTTTTTTATTTTTATTATTATTTTTTAATTTTTTTGTGGCTTTAATACATCATCACTGACTTAGTGGCTTACAGCAACACAGATTTATCTTGTAATTCTGGAGGCCAGACTTCAAATGGGCCTCATTGGGCTAAAATTAAGATGTTGCCAAGAGACACAATCCCTTACAGCTGTCCTAGGGGAGAATATGTTCTTGTTCCTTTTAGTTTCTAGAGGCTGCCTGCATTCCTTGGACCATGGCCCCTTCCATCTTCAAAGTCAGCTGTGGCTGGTTAAATTGTTCTGACTTTGACCCTTTTGCCTCAATGCTCCACATTTAAGGACCTTGTGATGACATTGTGCTAACCAGGATAACCCAATATAATCTCCATTTCAAAGTTCATCTTAGTAGCAGCTTTAATTCCTCTTTTACTTTAATTTTTTGTCATAATATATCACAAGTTTGGGAGTTTATGTTTAAACATGTTTTGGGGGAACTGTATTGTCCTATTTTCTCTCTGATTCCCAAAGACTCATGTCCATTCCATATCCAGAATACTTCACCATATTCAAAGATCCCCAAAATTTGATAGAATTAATGCACAGTTTATCATTTAAAAAAATCCCAAATCTTATTATGTGCATTTAAATCTCTAGGCTATTTTGTTAAAATGAGATTCTGATTCAGCAAGTCTCAAGAGGGAGCATGGGTGCTTGAGATCCTGCATTTGTAATAAACTCCCAAGTGATATTGATGCTATAGACCCATGGGCCTCATTTTAAATAGCAAGAATTTAATTTCTTTTCTTTAATCCCTGGTGGGTGTTCTGAGGATGATTTTCATGAAATTTGGTCTTGAATTTTTGTGTGCAGGATATAGAATGGATCTTGGGCGATTTTAATATAATGCTATTAGGCATGTGCATATAGAAATGTTCACACAGAGAAAGGAAAAGAGAGGAAGAAAGGAAGAAAGGAGGGAAGGAAGAAGGAATTTTAAAAAATGGAGGAAGGAGGAAGAAGAAGGAAGAAGTGGAGAAAGGGAGAAACAAAAGAAAAAGGTAGCAAGCAACAATAACAGAAAAAGAATAGCTTATACTTACTGTTTCTTTGCTGGTTTCCAGGCACAGTTGTTCTAAGAACTCATTCAAACCTCAAAACCAAATTAGGTTCTGTTATTATTCTCAACTCCTTTGTAAGATGAAGGACCCAAAGCACAGAGAGGTTTAGCAACTCATCTAAGGCCACCTAGTGGATGAGTGATGAAAAACAAGACTTATATCCAGACCTCCCTCAGAGCCTGTGCTATTGGGCCACAGCATTGGCCATGAATTAGAACTGTCGTATGTACTTTAATGCTATCTTTGTTATACTGCAATGTAACAAAGCTGCATATTTCTGGTCCTGGCATATGCTGTGAAACTGAAGAAAGGCAGACAGATCTACGGTTACATGAATACAATATATTGGGAAGTTACTGATGGAAGCATGGTCCTGGGAGGCTGCAAGACCAAGTGGATCCCCACATTAGGTCAAAAGGAAGAGTGTTTACATTGGTTACAACAAAACTGACTTCACCCAAGTCAGAATGTACCTGGTTTATCATAAACTAATATCAAAGAGTCAGGCAAAGTTCTGGTGCCAAGGTCTAGTTGTAAAACTCCATACACCACTCTAATATTTTTTTTCTATCTGTAGTACGTTGGAAAACTATGCAGGAAAATCTGACTAAGGGTCAATTATGGTGGTGCCTACTCAAGGTGACTACAGTCATGTCAAGCTGAATCCATACACCAAGATATGGGTCAAGTTCATGAGGGTAGTGGTCTAAGCTGTAGGCTGCCACAACAGATTGGAGAGTACCATGGAAAATGACCATTACTTATAGTATAACTTGACCATGGAAATAGACTGAGGTGCTAAGGTTTTCTAGAAGCAGTAGCCTTTTCCCCTCCTAGAGACCATCAGGTCATAGCTTGGGGCTTCTCCTTCTTCTGATTGGGTGTACCCAGGACAAGCTGAATTCAGAGCTGAAGAATTTCTTATAAAAGCAGAAAGTGATACCAAGTAAGTCCCATTGGTTTAAAGTTCAGTGATTCTCATCTAATAGACTCAGCTGGATGTAGGCTTGTGTCTTGGTGTTTAGGATCAGTTTCACTAGGGTCTAGGATGGACAGTCAGCTCCTATAAAGGGTGTTCTTAATAGACCATAACCATAGATTTGACAGCAGACTTTCTGCTGTCTTATGCAATCTTTCATGCCATGATGGCTAAGAGCAAAGAACTACTTACAGATTGATGTTGCAATTCGGAGAGGAAACAATCATGGCTGCACTTCTCCCCCTTGGTTATCTGAGCAACTAAGTACTGTAGAGATTCTAGGCAAGGGATGATCTGTATTCTGTCATCATTCTTTCCTGTTGCTATGTGAGATGTTCACAGCATTGACTGTAGAAGTCAAGGTTTTGAATTCACAGGCATTGACCATGCAAGGCAGGGTTTTTAATACACAGGCTAACACTGATCAGTTGATAAATGATGCCAGGACAATGGAGAATTCTACTCCAGATAGATTCCTCTTCATTGGCTTATGTCAAACTAGAATATTCTCACCCATAGTTTGAAACACAACTTCAGGCATGTGTTTTTTACCCAGCCAGCCTTTACTGATTGTCATTACACAATTCAACTCTAAATCATGGGTGTCTTTTGATATTTTAAAAATTATTGCATATAATGTTATTCTATTTTCCTATTTAGCAAATTATGAACGGGAATCATGTCTTCATACCTCGAACAATAGGGAACTGATGGTAGGCCCTAAGTCCTTACTAATTGATTGACTTTGGGGGAACTATGAAAACCGGTGAGGTTACTGTCAAGCAATGCTTCTTAACCCTGATCACTCATGAGGGTTATGAAAAACCTGTATTCATGTTTCAAGTTGGAACAATAAAATCAGATTCTCTGTAAATTAGATCCAAACACCTTCCGTTGGTTTAAAGCCCCCAGGTGATTTTAATGCACAGCCTTGGTCAAGAATTTTTGCTCCCGAATAGGTGGTTTGTAGCTGGGGATATATCTCAGTTGGTAGAGAGCTTTGCCTAGGAGGCACAAGTCCCTGGGTTCAACCCCAGCACCACTACCACCAGCAAAAAAAAAAAAAAAGGCAGAATAGGTGGTTTGTGAAAAAGAGGCATGGATGGAAAGGCTTAGAAAAGCCCAGCTATTTTGGCAATTGGAAAGGAAATATGTAGTGGCTTTTGTTTCTCCTTCTTAGGACATGAAGAGACAGTGGAGAGAGAGGTGGCAAATGGCTCAGCCCTGCTCTGGGCTTCTTTTGGGAGTTGGAAGGCTAGCTATCAGTTGCCTCTGGGGAATATGGTCATATGGCTGAAATATAAGCATATTTGACTCTTGTTTTGATGACCCAGAGGCACTACTGGGATGCAGGTTAGAGAAGCTTCAGCATGTGAAATTCTTTTGACATTCCAAATGAAGGAAAAACATTTCTGAAGGAGCGTCACGCCCCATACATGCACACACCTTTTTCTTTCTCACCTAGAGTAGGCTGGACTCTGTCCCTTCACTCCCTTGGATAAAGATCTGTAACTGAACTGATACATACATATATATACATATATATAAGTATATATATAAAATATATATTTTAACTGGAATCATTTTCGCAGACCACACAAATCACACTTATTCAGTCTTTCCGCTCTCCTCTCTATGATACTGTGCTCTTAGTCCTCTTCTTCATTTCCACATCTTACAATCAGTCCCTTTATTTAGTTCTTTCTAGCCTTCCAACTCCAGTCTTAGGCTTTGCTCTACATGTTACTTCTCAAAGGGTTCATATTATTTCAAACTCATCAACAGACATTTTTTAAAATTGTTTCTCAAACCCCTGTCCTTCCTTTTGGCTTGTTTGTATGTTTTCTTCTACTAATGTAGTTTTCACACTTAAATGACTTGTTACCCCAACTGTGGGCCTAAAACATGGGCTTTTCTTTCAAATAGTCCTTGGCTTCCCTATTTCTATTAGTAGTATGAATATTTTGTTTTAAGTCTGCAGAAAACAAGCCAAACTAAAACAACTCCAAAAATGAATAAATAAATAAATAAACAAACCAGAAGCTGAGGTAGGATGAGCATCAGTTCGAGTCCAGTCTCAGCAATTTAGCAAGGCCCTAAGCAACTTAGTGAGAACTTGTCTCAAAAAAAAAAAAAAAAAAAAAAAAAATTCAAGGGGCAAGAATATAGCTCAGTGGTTAAGAGCTCCTGGGTTCAATCCCTGGTACAAAAACAAACAAACAAAAAAACAACAAATGAAGTCATATCTGCCTTCCTGTTTTTTGGTAAAAGTGTAGTAGAGGTTTTTCTTTTTTCCTGTTTTTACACTGCTGCTTTCTTAGTTTAAGGTTCCCCCAATTTTTCTTAGTCTCTCAAGTGTCTGTGTTCTTTCTCTATCTCCCACTATATGCTCCTAAACTGTAATCCACTAATCCACCAAAACTCTCACACTTCTCTATTTAATCCACCCATCTAGGGAGGTGTCATAAGGCAGCTTCCAAAACAGTAAAATGTCCTTTTATATCATTGGATGAGAAGTACAATGGATGTTTATTATTTTTCTTTAGAGTATACATATGTTCTTTCTGTTCTTTTTCATGTGATACTTTTAATTAAATTACATTAGCTTTTTTTTCTAAAGTTCAAACTAGGTCTTATTGCATTCTAGAGTCTCAACTTGAAATAACAAAGTTGGCCATCAGCTAATTCATTACATACTATGTTATAGTCTACTTGACCTATTTTTTTTTAGCATACTTATCAACTGTATAAAATCCCAGCAGGCTGACTATGAATCTTCAGATACTTTGTTTTAAACATGCTGGAGGATGCTGTTTTTGTTTGATTTAATAATTCTAAATGTTGAGATAATCCAGAGAATGTTACTGTAAATGTAGAGGGAGCCAGAAAATGTTGAAGGCCAGATATAATCTTTGAGTGCTAAGAACAATAGCTTTTGAAAATTACATGAAGCTCTACTGAATGTAATAATCCTGCAGGCAAAGTCACCTTTGGGATGTTTTGCTCAAAATCACTTGTGCTAATGTTATGTTTATAGCACACTTTAGGAATACAGGCTAAACTTGCCATATGGTACATGTTTAATCTCTTCTCTGCCTATCATTAAATACATTTTTCTCTATCTTAAATTTCCATTGTTAGGTTCATTTTTATCAGCTTCTTGAAATAAATGTGGTACAAAGCTTGGTTTCTGAATTTTACACTTTTTTTCGTTATCACTTTAATCTGGGACAATTAATAAAGAGTCCAGGAAAAGTATTGCTTTCTCTCCTGCCATGTGGCCATCTGATTGACTAGCAGCTTTTATAGGTAGCAGAAATTTCTATCTAATGCTGGAAATTGTTCTCTGTTTTTAATATTTACTTTAATCCTTACCTATTATCATTTCAAATAATATTTTCTGATTTAAGATGATTACCATGTTAAATGTATGCAAATTATGTCATAACTGAAATATTCATAATTTATTAACTTAAATATTCATATTTATTAAAGCCCATTATTTTCTTCAGACATACAATTAAATTCAGTTAAGTATTGAACTTGTAATAAGATTAACTCACCATTTGGATTGTAAGAATTTATCGAAATGTCCTCTTTATTCTCTACTACACACATACACACACTTCTTGATAGAAATTGAAATTTAAAATGTATTAACTTTCCAACTCTTCTGCTGTCCCCCCAAATAAAAGAACATTGTGCCAGAAACTTTAGGTGAAATTTCTGTGAAATGCTTAAGCAGAATCTATTCCACAACACATAAAATTAGGAACTCTTGTCCAATAAATTACCCAAACCTAACAGAATTTTAATACCAAAATCTGAAAAAGACAATCTAAGAAAACCATGGATCATATCCACTATTGGAATGCCTAATGTTTTTGAGCACTAATTATTCACTTGATGCAATGATAAAACTTTTACTGAGATGGAGTGATGCCAATAATTTGCCCTGAATCATCAAGGTAGTATTAAAATTGTATATAAATCCCCAAAATATATGAATTCAGAACTGACATGAAATTAGTGCTATATTATTTTTTGCTTTATGAAAGTAAAACTCTTAAATAAAATTTTTGGAAAAAATAGGATCCACAGTCTTGTGAAAGAATAATACAAAATAACCTATTAATTTATTCTAGGTATAAAATTTTGTGTTATTAATAAGTTAATTTTTATAATATGTCGTGAATTTTGTGATCATTCATAAATTCAACATTTATTTCAAACAAACATTAAAAATTAGAAATAAAAGTTCCCCTTTAAAAAATTTATTAGTGTATCACAAGTTATACATAATATTGGGGCTCAATTTCACATAATTGTACAAACATGGAATTTAATTTTCTCTAATTCAGTCCCCAGTACTTCCTCTTTCCTTTCTCTCCTACCTCCTCTGTTCCCTTTCCTTTATTCTACTAATATTTCTTCTATTTATTTGTAGTTATTTTTAGTGATATATTTTAATTAATGATATATATATATATATATATATATATATGAATTTTTTAAAAAGGGAAGAATAGAGGTACTTTGGATTAGACATAGGGGAATGAGGTAGAGGAGGGGATATGAGGATAGGAAGGATAATAGAATTAATCAGATATTATGACTCCATGTGCATATATGAATACACGACCAGTGTAACCCTACATCATGTACAACCAGAAGAATGAGAAGTTATACTCCATTATGTATGATGTGTCAAAATACATTCTATTGTTATGTGTAACTAATTATAACCAATAAAAAAGTAGAGGAAATATTTAAAAAGTAAATGTACCCTTTTAAAAATAATAGGGAATTAGCCAACTGATCAACAGCATCTTCTTTAAATATATGAGACACAGACCGAAGTTAAGAAACATAATGAGCTTCCTGTATTATTACTGTATTCAATTTTATTCAAAAAGTTCTTGGCAAATGAAATATCACCACAGAAAATGAAAATGAAGTAGCAATACTGGAAAAGAATAAGAAAAGTCAAACTTAATATGTTTGAAATATTACTTGGAATATGCATATGTAGGTTTGGATTCAGATTGATCCACGTTATTCTCCAGAACCTACCTACTATTTGTTGGTAGCCCATTTTGTCCACATTCAAAGCCTCAGTTCAATAATCTATAAAATGGGGATAATAATAGTACTTATTTCGTGAGTTTTGGGGGTTAAGTACAATAGATAATATTTTGCACTAAATCTGATTAAAATAAACGTTCAATAAATGTTAGCTTATGTTAGTAAGTGTAATAGTAATAAAACAGGCGTAAATGAAACTTAACTTAGATACTGATTTTTCTACACTTATTTACTATCTGCTATACCAGACCAGGATCCACTTTTCTTTGCTAAACTATCTCCCTTGAGCAGTACCAGGTACTACCACTCTCTGCAATCATGAAATTTGTTCTGTGTTCTCAAATGTGGTAACCACTGGTCCCATGTGGCATTTGAGAACTTGTAGGTAGTGTGACTGAGGGACTGAATTTTTAAGTTTATTAAATCTAATAAACTTAAATGGTAACAAGTCACATGTGACTAGAAGACACCATACTAGAAATTAAACTCTAGAGGACTTCATGGTTCACCTGGCTTTTTAGTGTTAGCTGATGGTTCCCAAATTAACTCTCCAGCTCATACCCAATTTTAAATCCAAGCTTCATTGTGTATTCTGTGTATTCATTTTCCTGTGCCTCATCTACTCCTACAAATATCTTGGTTTTCTCAGTTGTACCCTGCGCTTAGCAAAGCCAAACCTACTTCTGAATTGGCCCCAGTGGTGATTAAGGCAATCAAATATTAACTGTGAAAGAGACTGTTTGCCTTTCCGTATTTATTCTTTTCCACCTTCCTTATCAATACAATCTCCTGTTTTTTCCTGTCATGCTGCCTAGAACTAAGGAGGTCTCAGGATGATCCAGTGAAGGAACCTGAGATCCCAGAGCAGCAATAAGCAGCATGGAGCTGCCTACTTCTTCATGAGAGAGGGTAACACATTTTTCTTGTTTATGCCACTGTAATTTTTTTAAATAAAGGTATGAACCTAAACACACCCCAAGACCAACACAAGAAAATTAGGAAAACATCAAGGATGTTTAAAAGTTGAATAAGTGGAGGTCATACCAAGTAGTTATCATCATCGTAATGTTTGGTTAATGTTTTCCTTCTATAGTAAGTGCTAAATAAACTTTTGTTTGTCCTGGCAACAATAATACTTGTTGAATGAAAAACGTTTCTTTGAGAAATATAGAGAAATTCATTCATCCATTCATTAAATATCTATTGAGCACATGAAATACCAGGTAATGGGCCCTATTCAGAAGAATAAAAACCAAAACTTATAATATACAAACAAACAAAAACTGGGAATTAAAATTCAGTACCTGGGCGTAGTTTTTCTCAACTTATGATCTGCTTGCTAATGTTTACTAGAAGGTTAGCTAGGACAAACTTTCCTTTTATAAATAGTATTTTAAAAATTATTTCTTATGAAAGACATGAAGTCATACTGTTCCAGTCCTGTAATATTTATATATAACTTTAAAACAAATGAACTCCAATGGATATGGACAGAATAAGCTACATAAGAAACGTGTATTGCAAATACTATAGTGTGCCATCAGTAAATAACATGAGGGTAGAAAAACATAAGAAAAATAAAGTATTAGCAATCATTTATTATGAAAAAGTTTTTATATATTATTTATTTATTATAAATCTACCCATGCATATTTAAAAATGTGTACCATATTGTGTCACAGTGGACTATTACAGTATAACATCTTCTAAATGCTGCTAACAACTATCCTTTAATAATTATACCCATTTCAAATATAAGAAAAATGAGATCTTGCAGCTCATAAGTAGCAGGTGAAAATAGCAAGGGTGCCATGTTATCTGACTCTAAAAAGCATACACTACTATCCATTGTTTAAAAAGGAAATTGTTTTCAACAATAAAGTCCCCATGTTACAAATAACTTAGCCATCACAAAATTTAACTTTATGTAAATTATATTTCAGTAAACCTGACTATAAAGCATAGACTCAGATTTTTAATTAGTGAAGCTGCTATTCTAATGAACTGGAATGGACCACCTGAATCAGTCATCTTTGCTCATTGTAAAGATTGCAGGGAGTCCCTCAGTACCCGGTCCTCCTCACTGTGTCCTTGAGACGCAGCAGGTAGCTGGTATGGAACTGGTTAACAATTGCTGAACTGTGGTTTCTTCAGAAGGGGGAACACCAAGCTGATGTCACAGCTTTAAAGAGTTTTGTTGTTCATGACTCAAAACTAAATATCTGGTTTTATAAAAAGTACAGTGAGCCTTTAACAAGAAGCAAAACACAGAACCTCAGTCTGGCATCTCTACATGCAAATGTATTTGACAACAATGATGCTATTTGTCCCAAGAAACCCTGCTGCCTGCCAGAATATTTCTGTATAATACTGCACCTAGTCTTTGTCTACTAGCCTCTTATAAGAAGTCTAAAGGGTAATTTGTATGCTGGTGTTCCTCATGTAAATTAGATCATTATCCTTTTAAAGGTATAAAGTCTTCTGTACACGATGGAGCTTTCTAAGAAACAGATTTGACCTTTCTTTCCCTCTATTCAGGGTGCCTGCAGAGCTTGTACTCATTAACTAGAATTTGATTCCATGACATTTTTACTTAATTTTCCTTTTCCTCTACGTTGGACACATGGGGCAACCATTTACGTTCTTTCTTGACCTGAGATGCTCTCTAATCTCTTTCCAGCTGTGGCATTTGTCATTCAGTCACATCAGGATATGGTGACCCTTCTTTCCCCACTGCAATTCCCAGCTGTTAATTGATTCATTTTAAGGAAGGAACTAGACACAGCCCTATAGACTGAGCTCCATTTAATTAGTGTTAACCAGAACAGTAGATAGAAAAGCAATTTCCTTTGGAGAGGAAAGATACTCTTTATAGTTACTAGAGGGAACAAATGATAGTTTTGAAAACCCTTAGTTTTTAAGTGTCCTGGATTGGTAATAAACTTAAAGGCAGTATTCCCCTATGGTAATATTGATGATCATGACAGTAATTATTATAAATAATATTAATAAACAACTGGGATTAAATCTTAAGTCTTTCTGACTTCAAAGTCCATATTCTTAAACATTTTGCTAAAAACTTTTGATGATAGATTCTCCTATAAGTCCAATTTTGTGTTCTCTTTTATGTTCTAACAGGGTGAGTTTCACTAGGCAAGCTTTTCTGGGAGGGAGACAGAGGCTCAGAGAGGTGAAGTCACTTATGCATGATCACCCATTTGCTATGAACAGGATTAGAGCTCAGGTCTGCTCTGGCACTGTGTCTATGCTTTTCATCTTTACCTACATCATACTGCCTTTTGACTCAAAAGGCACTTGTGAGGACATCTCTGGAAAGCATTCCTAGAAGCCTTTTAAAATGTCATCTGAATTATGATTCAGATGAACTTTGATTTTGAACTTAAACACTGTATTTTCAGATTGTTAGGATTCAATGACAAGTGGAAACTTATAATTTAGCTGAATAGCATGAGTTTTAAAGGCATGGCTTGCTTCATTCTACCATGAGTATTAACTGGTCACTTTAGTATGTGCATATATGCTCAGAGAAGTGGTGGTCTGCATCCTCCAGCAATCTATTCTGTCAGGTGTGAACAGATCAGCAAGGGGTGGCAGTATACTAATGCACCTCATGATAGAAGTGTGCCCAGAAAGCTATAGAACAGAGAAGAGGACAGTTTACCTCAAATGAGGATGGGTATATCCCAGGGGTCTTCCCAGTGCCTGTGACACTGAGCTGAGGTATGGGGTGTTTGGGAATTAGCTACACATGGGGTGCAAAACAGAAGCAAGGATTTGTGTGGAACTCAGGGAAGCACATGCCGGGAATGGTTGGAGCAAAAGGTATGCCAAAGGATTGTTTTTGGCCAGCCTCTCTGAATGGAGAGGGATGGCATAAAATAATTCCATTTTATACTTGTCTTGCTTTAGTTATATAGAGTTCTGTTATGTAGCTATTTTTAAATTTTTTATTTTAATTGGCAAATAATAATTGTCCATATTAACCCATTTACCCTAGAAAGCTTTTTCAGCCACAGAGTTCAGTTTCCTGAGAAAGAAAGAAAGAATCTCTCGTGTTAATTACAGCTCTCTGGATACATAAGTGGATCCTAAACTACTTCTTGAATGGGGTTTTAGCCCTATGATAAAGCACTCCTTCTATCCATCTTACCTCTGATTTAAGAAAGAAATAAAGGATGGAAGAAAGAGAAAGAGAAAGGAATGAAGGAAAGGAGAAAGGGAATTTCTTTCTTTCTGAACAGGAATATTCACTTTCTTAATTTTTGTAATGGAACCCAGGCTAGTACCTAACATTGCATAGGGATCACTCCTTGAATGTTAGCAATTATGTTCTATATACCTGAAAGCATTAAATATAATTAGCTTTCTGTGACCTGGAACATATAATTATTATAAATAAACCTGCTGTAACTATACTAAGTAAAAGAGGCTGTTATATGGTTCGTGGGCCATTGAACTTATGATGCCTGCTACATATCAGTCTGATGGATCTTTCTTATTTGATTTCTTTCATCACTTTGCAGATTTACAAACTTCTGTTGTTTTCTAAGTAGTTTTCCATTCAGAAACTTGATAACTGTTCACTTTTTCCTTCTACTTTTAACGTGGTTTGAATATCTAAAATTTTTGTCATTTGATAATTAGTACAATTCCACACTATATTTTCCTTCAGGGTGCTAATTGTTACTTATTTGAATTATATTTTAGATGATATTTACCTCTGGCACTGATTGTACTTTAAATTCATGTGTAGGATAGATTTCTGGGTTACCAATTCTGTCCTCCTAGTGATATCTCCCTACCACCTCATCTTAATGGCCACCAATTATTATTAAATTCATAATTTTATAGAATATTTTGATATTCAGGAGGCCTAAATCTCTTCATTATTCTCCTACTAAACTTCTCCATTCTTACTAAAATACTTTTTATTCTTACAGAAGAATAGGACTGTTCTTAGGACTGTTCATTCACCCCTTTTCATTTTCTTTCTGAGCATTCTTTTTTTCTTATTTTTAGTTTAAAAATGGTCTGTCTACCTTGTTAGAAAAAATAGAAAAGAAACTATTGGGCTTTTTCTGTCTCTGTTTGCATCGAGCCAGGCCTCTCTCTTCCTAACTTTTTCTCAGCTGGAAGCCTTTCATTCTGTTGTAGCTTTTTCTGAGCCTATGCCTTTCCCTTCTTTCTTCTAGGAGCCTTCCATCAGTGGGTCTCTGGTTAGGGCCATTTCTGTGCATTCAGCCTGACTCCATGCTGCCCCTCCTCTGATGGGTATGCTCCCTTTCAGAAAATGAACCTGCTGAGAGTTCTTGGGACACTTATATCTCTGTATCTGGTTACTACCCTGCTTTTTGCTTATTAGGATAACTTTTTACTATGTGATCAGTCTGGCTTGTGAGACCTTTTTTATTCCTCTTGGAGACTGACTATCTATCTATCTGTCTGTCTATCTATCTATCTATCTTTCTATGTCTTTGGCCACACACTTACAATTTCCCAGAACTCTCTGAGCTGTCTGATCAACATATTTAAAAACGTTTTGTGTTTTTTCTCTTGACTGCTATGATCTCTGGGTTGATATATCCACAGTCCCTCCCCAAGTTCCCACCAATGTACCTCACTAATGCATTTCTGGAAAGATGTTCAGTCAAACATCTGGAGATTCCGTTCATTGTTTCTCCAACCATCTCTTAAAGGTACTGTTGCAAGTATTTCAACAAGAATCCATTAAATGTTCTTGTTGTTGGAAAGCTATGGGGTCTTCCCAACTCTAGATTTTTCCAGATATAGCAAAAATCGGAAATATAAGTTAATTTGAACAATGGTTACATGAAGGGAAAATATGATACAGGGTGGCCTAGAGAGACTGTGACTAGTGCAAGAAAACAGTACCAGCCTCCTGGTATGTGTATTCAGTAATGAGGAGGACTTGTAGATGTGTGCATACTCAATCCTATAAGCATGTCATATACCTAGGCTCTGATCACACAGAGTTGATCACATGCCTCTTGGACAGTGTGAGGCACTCTTGCTGACTCTCCTGATGGTGCACCAAAGGTGAGGTATCAAGATGCCATAAAAATTATAAAGAAACATTTAAACAATCCTATAAATTATCCATAACAAAATAAAATGAGACTATTTAAAGATGGTTCCTCTTTATCCCTTTGTCCACTTTCAAAACACTTTTCACCCTTTGAGATTCTGTACAGTAAGTACCCCACCTCAATAAAGTGTTCCCTAACAGACCCCCACCCACTCAGCCACCTTTCTGCTGCTGTTTCCATTCTGCATTTTATATTATTATTTATGGGACTGTGTCATTTTCATTTTGACTTTGAACCTTCAACAGCACATTCCTTAGTCACTCTTCTCTTCCCAACATATGCTGCATTACCTAGCATATCTTCATAGATTAAGTAAACATGATACAAATTACCTCTATGCTTGAAGTTATTAGGACTTGTTGGCCTACCTGAGTTGACTTAGAAAGACAAGAAAATGCCTTTGAGGCTGGGTTTTAGAACTATGAGTGTAGGTGTAAGTTACAGAAGAATAGGTGCCTTATATAAATAACTTCTTGGTAATTTTAGATATTTACAAATGCAATAAACTGATTATGAATGTCATTTCACTAGTGAGAGCTCTTATGCAATAGCAAATGATTTGTGTTGAGGTCTTTGTGTGAATGCAGATGAACCATAGTAGGCTAAAGCAGATATGGGTTTTTATCCACAGAATATCTTAAAACATTGCATATGTGAATTTGTGTGGGAAGACTGGTTTCTGAAAGGTACTTTCAGTATTCTAGTTTCTATGGCAAAAACAAATATTTCCACAACAAGGTTTCAGAGCTTTGAAAAACTTCAAAATATTTTGCTTTGGGCCAGATTTACCAGTTCAAGGTGGCAACCCTGGTTATGCTGTGGACATAGAGTGCCAACTGGCTATAAAGTGTGTATTAACTTTCGTTTTTGTAAAAAATTAATTCCCAGTTGATTTTAGGGGAGGGGTATAAATGTGGAATATAGCTGGATGTATATTTTAAGAATTTATCTTGAACTGAAATAATATCTTTCCATACCTTATTTTGTGGGATCTCTCATTTTCTCAAAACCCAGAATTTTTAACATCTTTGATGTGAGGACACATGGTACAATAGGCAATATGTTATACTTAACTGAAATGTTTGTAAAAATCTTTCTAAGATATCCATAAAATAAAATCACACCTTATAATCTATAATGTTTTAATGGTCAAATAAATACAACCATTTGAGTCACAGTAGTTTAGAAGAGTGTGTGACTCTGGTGTCAGGACTGGCAGAGTCCAGATTCTGTTTCCCAGCATGATGACTTAATTTCTGCATCTCATTTTTCTCTTCTGTAAAACTGGGGTAATGATATCTACCTCCTAGATTGCTTGTGGAGTATTGAATGGGGTGATGCTTACAGAAGCATCTTTCTGTTACACCAGTCGCACTTGTCATTGCCAGAAAGAGTTAATGTTTCTCTCAAACTGCCCAAATGACCAGTGAAAAGAAGTAAGTTACTGAAAATCTTGGAAGATCTGGTGTTATTTTATTTTATTATGCAAATAATTTTGACCTCCAGAGAATATTTATTTTGTTTTGGAAGCCTCATTTCTTCTGTACTGCTAACAAGTTTACTCCATTTTGTGCAACAATTTATAATGTACCTTAAAAGAACTACTGATTATATTAGGGTTTTGGGCTCAATTACCTGTTTCAAATGCTCAGTGACTAAGGAAAGCATGTCATTTTCTCCTCTCCTGCACACTGGAGTATAACAATAGGCTGTGAATAGAGCAAATCAAAGAGACACAAATACCAGTATAAGGGGCCCATTGTGTTTAGTTTGTTGCCCTGTCATATGGTTTTAATTTAGGTTGGCTGATTGATTATGACAGACTGACAGATAGCACATTGTTCCCTTCTTGGAATCTCTAAGACACTTTAATATTCCTATTCTTATCTGTCCATTTTGATTCCCGAACTTAAATGAAATGGAATTACAGCATTCACTTTGTTTTCCTGTGCTAAGTGATTATCTCTGAAGTGCAATTTTGTGATTAGGCAAGACGGCATGCATATACTCAGCTAATGCTGATTTCCCCCAGGGTGCAGAACAGGTAAATTCATAATGAATGGATGTTGTGCTTTGATTTCAAATGGATGTAAAACCTCACCACACTTGGTAGTTTTATTTTAAAAATGTATTTAATTATTCTAAAATTAACAGGAGAATATTAAAATTGAACTTTAGAAACATGGCATTTCAACATAAGTCAAGGGTGCTAACTGCTTATGAATGTTAATCCCCTTCAAAAAAAAAAAAAGAAAAAACAAATTTACCTGACAGAAATTGGACGGGGGGGGGGTGTCATTGAAAATCTTCAGTTTAATTATTTATATTCTTCCTGATTAATTCCAAAAATGTTGGAATGCAGCATGGTATTTGTATTGTCACATTCTAGTGTTCCTTTGAAAACTACAATAATTATTCAACTAATTACTGTCATAGTATTGTCATAGTTGTTTGGTCCTGAGAGGTGATTTTAAGGATGAGGGGAGAAGTTAGGAGTTAATGGTTAGCACAAAGTATTAAATTTTCCTTGATATTTTAAGAACAGATTTTGTATATGTGTTTGAAGGATCAGTTTTAAAGAGAATTTAGCATTCCATAAATTACACAAATTTTGCCGAAACCACCCAAGTAGATAATTGACCAAACCATACCTGTTCTGCTGATTTTCTTAGAACAAGCATTATTTATAATACTGTTAATCTAGAAGTTGGAAATATAATATGCAATTTCCCAAGCTTATTTCAATTGAGGAGGAAGAGAAAGGAAAGTAGAATTGTTTTTTCCCAATAATTCTCTTGGAATAAAATTGTAAATGAAGCGCACATGGTTCTGTTATAACATTCGTGGAAGTTTCAGCTTTGGGGCCTAGAGAAGTTATGGTCAGCCCAAATCTTCTCGTTTTATGTATGAGAAGTTGAGGCTGTTGATGATGAAGTACAGTGTCACTCATGCAGTAGCAATGTTTCATCCATCTCTTCTACTGCCAGTGGGCACACTGCACACCACACTGTGCAGCCCCAGCATCAGGCTTCTGCATGCAAATTGGTCCAGAAAGATCCACGCCTATCCCTTAGAACTATGAGAGGAAGGGCTGCTCTTTCACTTTCAATTCTTTATACTTTTCTATTTGAACAATCATGAAAAGCATAAGCCACTTCTATAATATAATAAATATATTATGTAGAAAAGTATAAATTAAATAAATGGGTTTCAGTGTTCTATTTAAATACCAGAGGAATATGGAACAATACGAAATAACAAAAAGTGCCTAAAGGCATGAAGGTAGGTTACTGAGTGTTATTTCGAAGAGTGGCCCACAGTTTATCAGTACATGTATTAAATCCCTCTGTTTGGCATGTGGATAAAGAAGCTGCAAGGTTTCTTATAGATAGGTCATGGGTTTAATGCTTGGCTTTATTGTCCAAGAATTCAAACAGTTCTATCCCTCTAAAAAGAGGCTGTTCAGATTTCTTATGTCTCCCGATTGTACCTGCCCTCTAATTACCCTCTTCATGGTTCTACTCAAATACATTATTTTCAGATGTGTCTGAATCCAGTTCATCAGCCCTTCCTTATTCATATTTCTTAGTCATTTGGAAAGAAAAACCAAAATATTTTCAACTATCAGATCTTTGTAAATCGAGTTGACTCATCTTTCCAGTTATTCTTTCTCCTGGCATTTTAACTATTTTCAAAGTAGCCTGAAAATTTGTCAAATAGCAAGAGGAGACGAGAGAAGTTGCTGTGCCACCACCTGTAAAACTGTGGCTGGGAAGAATAAAATCAAATGGCTGAAATTAGAAGCCTTGTTACTTCTTAACTTCTCTACCTTTGCCTAGTGCTGTGTTCATACTTGGCATTCTTATGACCTTGTGTTGGGAACTGCCCTATTAATTATTACTGGAGGTGGATTATCTTTAAGTGCAAGGGTATATTTGATTGCACCAATCATCAAATATAAACAATTAATGCAAAAATTGTTGGGTGTGCAGAAGCACCCCAACTAGCATTCAGTGCACACTAAATAAACACTATAAGTAAATCCCACAATCCTAGGACAACCACGAGCCCCAAAATACCTCCGATGCCACACGACTTTTCTGAGCCAAAGAGCAAACGTTGTCCTTGTCTGGTGGTTCTCTCCAGCTGATGGCTGGACATCAGGGAATGGTGGAATCAGTCCAGGGATGGACAGCAAGGCGGCCAGTCTCACTGAGGTCTTTGGAGCAAAATTCTTAAATGTGGCAGGACCAGCAATTTAAATACAGTTCCAAGTTGGTGGTATAAGTTGGTGATTGGTTACATCCAGTGAAAGTCAGTGTTCATTGGTTATGTCCAGTGAGGTGATGTAATTGCAAGTGAGCTTGTTCTTTGCATTTGTCCATGGAGCTATGCTCCCTACCAATTGGAACCAGTGATTGCTAAGCATGCCTATGGCTAGTGCCCCTTATAGCTCTTTATCAACTGCAAGCAGACATGATTAAGCATTCAATGGTTGCTGTTCCTTATAGCCAGCAACTTAATGTGTCCCAGCCTATCTAGGGCAGATGCTCCTTACACCTTGCATAATTATTATTTGCGGGCCCATTCAATTTCTTTTTCAATGTTACTTTTTCTACAGCTTCCGCCACCTTTGAAGACTTTCAGATTCGTCCCCATGCTCTCTTTGTTCATTCATACAGAGCTCCAGCCTTCTGTGATCACTGTGGAGAAATGCTGTGGGGGCTGGTGCGTCAAGGCCTTAAATGTGAAGGTAATTTGTTTTCTTTCCCCACCAAGTTGAATGCATGCTAGAGCTATCTTCTTATTCTGTGCCCTCTACAATAGTGTCTTCTGTCCCTCAGAAGTGTTCTCCAAATATTTTGGGGGTAAATGAAGTCTGTTTTGTTCATTTTTTTTTAAATATCCCTGTCTTTAATATACCTGGCTTAATCTGGGAACATCTTTCCCCCTGTATGGTGTGGAAATATTTCTTCCCTATATTTTATTGGATCTTTTAGCAACAAACTAAAGTAAAATTTGCATGTTAAGGAAGCCAAAAATTGGAAGAGCAAACATTGAAATGAGCAGAGATTCAGAAGTTTAACCAAACTGTGCAAGGTCACCCTGCTATCAAATTGGATAGATTGGAACTAAAACCTGAGTTCTTATACCAGTGCCCAGTTTTATCATACCCTGTGGAAAGAACTTCTTGAACTACACAGTTCAGAGTAACTGGATACCATGATAACATCTTAATACCTTAACCACTCATCCTCTGTTTCCTGTGGATTTGGGGAAGATAGAGCTTTTTGAACCTTGGCCAATATGACCAAGGCTTTGAGATTTTACATAAAAATAAATGCTCCACAACTATTTAAATTTTGTCTGTGAGGAGGGCAGTTTAGACAGTGATCTAGAAGAAACTCTATCCAAAGTGTGTTTTGTGAAAAATTGTCTGCCTGCTCTGTGATACGTGAAAAATTCTGAGTCATGGATGCCAGCTGCATGGGGAATATGAATAGAAGAAATATTGAAAGGAAAATGATACTTCCCTTAGTGGGAAAATATGCTTCCAATTATCAATCACCCACCATGTGGAAACCAGCATGTGAAGCATTTTACATATTTTCTTAATAATTCTACAAGGCAGTTATTATTATCTCCATTTCACAGACAGTGAAATTGAGGTGAAGTAATTTGTTCAAGGTCAGGTAGAAAAAAGCAAGTTATAGAACTAAAGTGCAAATCATTGTAGTCCTAAAATTATAATATATTGTGATTAATTTTTCCTCTGTGTGTCCACCCGCATTTGAACTTGGGGCAGGCAGCTAAAAGGGGCTGAGATAATCAACTCTCAGTATTGATGCTGGATTTCTCAATGTTCAGATTCATTATATTGCAAAACATTAAAAAAAATGATAAGCAGGGGAGTTGCTGATCTTGTCCAATAAAATCAGAATTCACAGTCCATTCACAAATTGGGGAGAAAAATCAGAAGTCTCAGAAGAAAATCTGAATTTCTAAATAGCATTAAGAAAAACAGAAGCTGCGCTATTTTGATAAATTTCTAATTTACAACTAATGGAACAGCTTTTAATTTATAGTTGAACAAAAGCTATTTTTATGTTTTCTTTCCAGGATGTGGTCTGAATTACCATAAGAGATGTGCATTTAAAATTCCCAACAATTGCAGTGGTGTGAGGCGGAGAAGGCTCTCAAATGTTTCCCTCACTGGGCTCAGCACCATCCGCACATCCTCTGCTGAGCTCTCTACCAGTGCCCCTGATGAGCCCCTTCTGGTATGTCCTCCTGTTTATCCATTTCCCCATTTACACGAGAAATTTGTGGGACATTGTGATAACAGTGTCAATCCAAGACAGTGTGCTGAGACGGAGGACACAGCCAGGGTGTTAATGGCTCTGTTTCTTCAGGGCCTATACTATAGATTGGTCAATGCTTCATGAAATAGCCAACAGCTTGGAGTTTGCTTTTATCTGAGTTTTAGTGAAATTATAAAATATGTGAGGTTTTATCATGGTCATAGGGCCAGAGCAGCATGAACTAATGTGTTTATGTTGCAAAACATACTTTGTCAAAATTTGGAAACCAGAGATGAAAGATGTTCTTCTCTATAGATTATTCATTTGTGGCATAGCTGAATGTTAATTTTGGGAGAAAATTTGAAATTTGCTTTTATGAAAACATTGACATCTTATTGCTTGGCATTACTAGTATATGTGTGAGTTTAAACAGACACTTAATAGTTTATATATTTCTGTTAGCTCTAAAATATCTTAGGGATATAGGTTAAGTGCTCTTTTTTAAATTTGTTTTAATTAGTTACACATGACAGTACAATGACCTTGACATATCATACATTTGAATCAGATAGGATATAATTTAAGAAAGTTAAATTTAGATTTTCTAGGCATTCAAAACAAAATAAAATTTTTGATTATTACATTAATTATTTAAAACAAAACACATTATTCTGAAATGAGGTAATGGTTTAAGGCTTTAAATTTCCCAAATTTACTTCCCCTGTCCTCCAATGGCTATTACAAGAACTTATTAAAATTGTCAAAATCAGAGAGAAAAAATTTAAAAATTACTAAAACATGTAGCTTTTAGCTTAAGTCTCTCTTGAAGTTAAGAGAGGGAATAAATTTTGAAGACATCTATAAGAAATTGTATGAATTGCTTCATTGTGTGGAAAATATCTTATTCTGATCCTTATATCACTTAGATTTTATTGTATAACAAACTAGATATTTTTTAATGAATGCTTATTTTTGTCCAGAGAAAAACTACATATCCTTGGGCTTTGTTGATGGAAGCCTCACATACTTTTGACCCTTCTTTAAGTGAACCTATTCTGGGAAGATGGGTATCAAATCCCATCAATAGTCAGAAGAATATATTTTTGTAGTTATTCAGAATGTATGTATCTGGTTATATATTATTTATAATTTTTTGTAATTGGAAGAAATAATATCCTGTCTAAAAGAATTATATCAAAATTTATTTTTCATAATAGCTGTCATTTTACCTTCCCAGATCAGAAGTTCTCTGAGTTTGAATTTTGCAAGTGATGATTTTGCAATTTACAGCAGTTAATTTTGCTTTTAAATTTAGTCCTGGAGAGTTATAATGTATAAGATAGACATTTTAAAACAAGTTAATGAAACAAAATTGAAAACTAATTATGTCTTTTTTTTCAATTTTACCAAGAAATTTTTTAAAAATTAAAACCTTATAAGAAATCTGAAGCTCTAGTCTTCATTATCAGAATAGATTAAAATCTAGATAATTAATGCTAAGTATCATTTCTTTTTATCTTATCTCAGTTCTACAGTATATATGCCTGAACACATGCATGTATACACATTTATATATACACATGTGCTTATGTATATATGTAGTTCAGACATCACATGTGTGTAATTTAGGTTTTATAAGTGTAAATTGACTAATAATCAAGTCAAAATGTATAAATATAAATATATAATTTATATGTAAATGTAATTTAGGTTATGTAACTATCATCTTTAAGACAAATTTTTGTATCTTCAAATTAAATTATCTAATTGCTTTATTTAACCAAATTAAATAATTATTTAATTATTTGAATTACTTGATTACAAGCTCTATTTTACATAAAATGTTGAAATTCATTAGTGTTTCACTGATGAATGAAAAAATTTTGAAATAGAATGCTTAAAATGTATTTTTAAACATCATATTTTAAGCATTTTGTCAAATGCTTGTAAAGTTGTGATAAAATGAGATTTTTTATGATGTGAGGAATTGCTGAGGCTATGATACTTTGAAAAATACTGGTATCATAAGCTTTCATAAGCTTGTATAAAATGTCCTTTTCGTAAACTTTAAATGAGAAAATGCTCTTGGAAATGTTTGGGATACTCTTGACATATTGGCTCTTAAGCTAATGTTTTACATGCATCAAAGCCTTTTGGGCCCTATGGAGTGTCTAAGTGTCTTTTTTTATGCAATTTCCAAGAAAGTAGGAAACACTAAGTGTGACACCTATTTTCCTATTACTTTTGTTCCCATTATTTCTTGAGTACTTTCTGAAGGGACAAAACCACCCTGTTATCTATCCACGCATGCTTGGAGTGCAATGAATATGTCCTCATTTCAGCCCTAATAAAGATATAAGTGGCCACTAACTATAGTCTAAAAGTTGTTGTAGTGCATGTCTGGTAAGAGGTAATATTATGGCAACAATAGTAAAATCTTTGACTCTCTATATACTAAATAATATTTTCATTTCTGAAAAAGATGATGACCTATTTGAAGATTAGTATTTCTCACTAATGCTGGTAGGCCATCAATTGTTTAAGACTGATAAATGTGTAAATTCTTTCTCAAATATAAGAAATGAAATTTTCTGACATAATTTCCTATATTGACTATAAAATCTATTTTACATATAGAGTAAGACATTGCTATTTTATTAATTTATCCAATTTTGACACATAAATTGAATCTCAGATTTCTATAATGCTAACATAGAAAAACTATAACATAGATCATATGACAAGCTTTATCTGTCATCAACTTTAGCAGTAAACTGTATCCTTTATGGAAACCATAAAGCAATCCATCTTCTAAGGAAATCCAAAATTTAGTCAATTTATCATATAACAGCTCTTTGGGAATGTAATTCTTTTTGTAAAAATCACCAGTATTAGAAGGAAACAAAAGAAAATCTCAATACATCCTTAAGGAAGATACACTAATATATTGTACCTTTATTTTTAGGTATACTTATCAAGATTGTATCAATTTTATGAATGGGACATCTGTAGAAGTAGGGATTAAGTGATCCTATCATTTCTCTTTGCTTTAGCCATCTTTTAATTTTTACTTCCATAATTCCTATAATATTTAAAAAGAGTGAAAACCAATTGAGATAAGCTTTTGAGACTTAATCTTAGGCAAAATGTTCAGAACCTGATGCAGAACTTTTGCCCCTAGTATAAAGGAAAATCGTATATCACATCCATTGTCCCAACAGCAACAATTATAAAATCTGAATAAAATATGACAGGACAGCACAAAAAACTATTAAAAGGAAAGTAAGAGCAACCAAAGCAATCAGTCACAGAAAAGCCAACATACAGGGCAGCCTCCCACAATGAATTATCCAGCTTTAACTGTCAATAGTGCTGTGTTGTAGAACACAATTGGAGGGTTGCCAAACATAAAGCCACACTAAGACAAGATAGTATGACATAAAGTTCCAGTATAAAGTGCTGAGTCAATGTGGTATTACATAGGGACAAAAAAATTAACGAGTGAAATAGAATCCAGAACCCGCATGCACATTCCGGCCAACTGATTTTTACCTGGGGTAGAACTGCTGTTAGATGAGGATGGTCTTTTCAACAAATATTTAGGACCAATTAGATTTGTACATGGAAAATATGAATGTTTATGCCTACTTTATAGTATAAACAAAGTCAATTCTAGTTGATTGAAAACTTCTAGGAAATAATAGGAGAATAAATCAAGACGTCAGAATAGAAATATCCTTTTTAAACAGGATTAAATAGCTGAAAACAAAGGAAAAAGTTTAATTTGGTATCATTAAAATTAAGAATTAATTTAATCAAAATACTATTAGGAGAGTGTAAACACAAATATAGTATTTCTCATGCTGTACTTGCTCATTTCCAGAGTGTATAAAGAACATTTACAAAAAAGTTGCAAGGCAGCCTATCCTATTGAAAATGTAGCAAAATACTTCAACAGCACTTTACAGGGGAAAATCGACAGTAAATATAAAAATGTGATTGACATCATTAGTTATTGAGGAATTAAAGTTAAGTCTATAATGAAATCGGATCACACCAGAATATCTAACGTTGAAAAAAACAATAACAAGTATTGGTAAAGATGCAGAGCAACTGAAATTTACACAGAGTACTCCTGGGAATGTAAATGGTCTCAACAACTTTGGAAAACTGGCTGGCAGTTTTCTTCTTAAGCTGTACATAAACATACCATGTGATTCAGCAGTTCCACCTTTAGGCACATATGTTTAAGAGAAATGTCATAGACAGATGCACAGAAAGACATGTCACAAACATGGTTTTAACATCTTTGTTCATAATAGCTAAAAACTGGAAACAAACTGGTGTAGTCATACGATGGAATATATGGATGATAGAGCAGTGAAATTAATGAATTAGTGTTTCACTCAATTGCATGGATGAATATCACAAAATAATATTTAAAGAAAGGAGTCACACACAAATGAGTACATACTTAGGAATTCAATGGATGAGATTCAAACCACACAAAACTAATTAATGTTGAAACACATCAGAATTATGGTTCCTCTTAGGGAGTGCCAACTGGGAGGTTTCAGAAGTGAGCCATCTAGGAGGCTAGAATTTTGCTCCATCTTGATCTAGGAAGAGGTTACATGGGTGTGTATGTGCAAAACCTCATCAAGCTTTATGCCTAAAACTTTATATATTTTAAATGAAATATATCTCAACAATATTATCTTACAATAATAATACCACTGGTTATCCAAATAGCAAATTATAAAGTCATTGGATTTCTCCATGACAGGCAGGTCATGTGAACAAAGAATGAAATGTCACATCAGAAAAACTAATTAAGTTCTGAGATTCCTTTCAGTGAATTAAAAGAAAATGGAGTTCTAAAACTGATATTATTCAGTAATCAGGAATGAAGTCTTTCAGTGCTAAATCAAAAGTAATGTGCAACAGCTTTCTGGAATATGTAGACTTTACATTGTTTTCCATAGTAGTTTTCACCACAGATGTAACACTGTAATTCATATGATTTTTCTTAAAGGGAAAAACAAAATAAAAATAGAACTATTGCATAATGTTACAGCTACCTACTAGTGGAATAGGTGGCTTTCTTTTCCTTGATGATCTATAGACATATCTGGTGATTCTAATTTGGTAGCCAGATGAAAAGAGGATTGTTTATTTGTAAATAAATAAATAAATAACAGTCCCATAAAACATTCTGGAAACAAACAAACAAATCTTGGTCAAATGAGATTGGGAAATGCCTCTTGGTCAGTCAGCTATTATACACCACTGCAGTTATTGAGCATAGTTGAAGGAAGTATATGAGCTGGCATAATCTAAGCTGGCTTGCAGTTATGAAATCAGTGTTCCTATGCTGACTCAAGTATGGAATCCTTGTGGCTCATAAAATCTATAATATCTTGTGGGAAAAATGCACCTTGGGAAGTGATAATTTAGAGAAACCAATGAATTAATGCATATTGCATAGTCCATTGTCACCCACAATGAGCTAAATAGCCCTTAGCTGAAGGTGAATTCTGACAAAAACCCAGAGTAAATAGGACTTCAGGAATCTCACTGGTGGAAAATCCTGAGCTTTGTATACTAGATATGTAGATAGTAAGGATACTCTTTGCTTTGGAAATTGAGAAACTGGATTGATTTCTGTCCTATAAGAATACCTATGTTTTAAATTTTTCTCAAAGGTCAAGTTTGGGTCTGTATTCAAATCTTTAGTTGTTGCCTTTGAGTTCTGCATATACTTTTTGTCAATTCAAAAACATTTGCAAATAGTACTGGATAACAATTAACCTTGGCAGAACCTCACTGTAAATGTATACAACTCTCAAAGTCTTAACAAAATGGGTTAGCTGTAGATTACAAATAAGTACATAGGGATTCAGAAAACAAATAATAAAGTTTTTCTGAATGCACAGTAATTTACTCAACACTGGAAAAATCACTGATTGCAAAACATTATGCATTTTTTTTTAAAAAAGAATCAACCATATTTTAGTTTTGATTTGGTTTCTGGTTATCAGATAGAGCTGCGGAAAAGTTTGAGAAAACAAAGATAAAAAAGGAATATATTCAATATAAATCACCATGTAAGTGCTGTCTGCTTATTCAAGCTTTATCTTCTACTTTCCATTGGTACTCTTTCTCCTCTTGAAAAACATTCTGAGTAATCTTAACTAAAACTCTTACTACTGGACTTCCCGAACCACTAACTGATAATGATTATTCATCAGCTTATTCTTGCCTGCAGGCAGATAACAACTATGTCACATTTGATTACTTTGATGACCTTTTTCTTTCTTTTCCCTTTGAGAGGATGGATTATTGTGCAGAAAACCTAATCTTTCACTTAAAGGTCAAAAATGCTTCATTCTGAATATAATTTATTTTGAAGAAGGTGTAAGAACCATCTTTCATCACTGAGACCATATCAAGTCTTTTTTTTTTTAACCTCTACCAGCTCACAACAGCAGTGCTTTTGCAATTAATGAGTTAGTATCAATAGTTTCTTTTAAATTTTAAAAATACTTTCCAACTTAGATGGGGTGTGAACATGAAGACTGTGTGGTATAATGTTTTGCTTTTCCTTGAAAATTCACCTATATCAAACATTATTGAATAGTATGCATTACTTTCTTTCAATAACATTGTTTTCCTGTCTTTCTCTCCCTTTATTCTGCACCTTTGCTCTTACAACTTCATGTTTAAGTCTCCTGTGAGTCCTGGCTTTGAGGTAGGTACTAAGCTACCTGGCACTAGGAATATACATCACACTCTTATCAAAATAACATTAAAATATTATATTGCTGTCTGCATTGACTCAATGAGAATAATGTGGTCAGAGTTTAGCTCAGAATTCAACCCATTGAACTCTAGAACACCATAGGTTTTTTTTTTTTTTTTTTTTTTTTTTTTTTTTTTTTTTTTGTCTTTGCTTGTATTCTTTAACTTTGCATTGTCCTCTGGAAAAGAAAGAGCAATGCAGTCATTGGAGTAATAGAATTAATTTTTTTTAGGTCAAATTTTGCTCTCCCATTATGTAACTGCATATCATGCATGAATGTCTTTTCTGTGAAAATGAACAAATGAGAATAAAGCAGAATACAGTAAACTTTCACAATATTAACTGAAACTCATGCATTTTAGAACGGTGTCCTGATCCCAGATACCACAGAACCATGCAAGTCGGGATACTGTCCCCAGATGCGTGGGGGTCTTGGTTGGCACAGTAAGAGGAGAAACAAGGACTGTCTGACGATCAATATAACTGCCAGTTACGGCTTCTAATTTAGTTTTCTTTTGAAAGAAAGGATATTCTAGTTCTTATGTATTGTGATGATCTATTAACTATTCTTGTGCAAGTGGAAATATGAAGCTCCTAATCCCAAAAGAAATTAAACATGGAAACGACACAAATTCATTTCAAAAATATTTTAACTGCTCCCCTTTCCAGAAAAGGAAGCTGACCTTTTATCTCTCTTAAGCAATTAGTAACTTAAATGTTGAGGAAAGACATTTAGGTTAACTATTAAAGCAGAGCCCATAACACTCCTCTTCCCTGATGACTTGTTTTGATCAGTTAGCTGGTAAATGTCCAATTCCTTATTTTAGTATTTGTGGCCAATTGAGGGTTGACATACTGTTGCTTTCCCTTAAGAAAATATAAATTTCAAATACTGTTACTAGTGCCCATTCTTAGATGGTCTTATTATGGTAATTCTAACAGAACATTTTCTGGTTTAAATAAAACTGATGATTCATTTATAATTCCTAAGCTAAGAAATTTGTCTCAATAATATTAAATTCCTATTCTGGAAAAATTATCCTTATTTAAAAGGTGCCCCACTTAGAAAATTCCAGTGAGAAAAAAAACTAGGTAAGTGTAATTTTTTAATATTCTTGTAAGTTTGTTTTTTATGGTGGTTCCCAGACATAATTTTCAATGTAAATTCGTATCTTTCCCATTAAATATTCCTTTGGACATGAAGCTAAAGAAGGACAGGAACCATTTTTCACTTCCTTCTCCTCCTACTTTGCAATCAAAAACAGACTGTGAAAAGTAGAAATAAAGAGTAGTCTCATTTTCATTGGAAGTTATACAAGATAAAAGCAGCCAGGCCTGCATAGGAGTGCTCCTGTTGAAGTTAAGATGCATTTTCTACATAGGTTATTTTTCTTGAATTTCATTTATATCTAATTTTTCAAGAAGATAACAAGTTTAATAAATGTCTTCGAGGACAATGATGCGTAAAGGTTTAACCAAATTTCCTTCGGGGAAACACTTTAGAGATACTTGTGTGAATATCAGGATTATTATATAAGCCTGGCCATTGCTCCATGATCAGCATGTCCTAGTCAGTTAACCCTTCTAACTCTGTAAACCCATGATGCAGAAGTAGTCAAAAACAGATAAGTTATTTACTCACTGGGAGCTTGCATAGATAATCTATCAAGAAATCAGTTTAGCTTGTCTTTGTGAAAGCTTCCTAATATGATATCGCAATGATATACATTAGTTTACTTAATCATTTTTTCCTATTGCTTAGATTGTTTCCATTTAAAGAAATTTAAATGCTGCTGAAATAAGTATACTCATTGTATTTTTGCATATTTGTGAAAATATTAAAAGTTTTTATTAAGAATTTGTTGATAGGAACTGAGGGTGTGGCTCAGCTGTAGAGCATTTGCCTAGCATGTGCGAGACCCTGGGTTTGACCCCAGCACCACATAAAAGTAAATAAAATAAGGGTATTGCATCTAACTACAACTAAAAATAAATATTAAAAAAAGAATTTTTTGAATGACTTGGTAGGTTATATTATTCAAAGATAAGTGGGTTGTATACCTTGTTGATAAATAGTTCTTCAAAAAGTTGTAGAAGTTTTACATTTATAACTCTGCTGGCAGCAGTGCAAGAAGAGTTTCCATTTCCCTGTACTCTTCCCAACCACTGGTTTTACCAATAGTTTAAAAGATCCTTTTTTCTCAAGAAAATATCATTCTTCCCTGTCTTCAAATGTTTTAAAATGTCCTTCAGGATCCATCTACTGATATAACTTTGAGGTTTCAGGGCTCTACAGAGAACTTATTTTTAGTGCAGTTCAGTGCTCCTAACCTGCTTATTTCTAACATTCACAATATTACACAGATTGTTAGGATATGAATTGAACTTTTCATTCTACATGCTTTCCTTATGTCTACTAGTTCATATAATCACTTTTTACATCCTTTTGTTTTTGTGAGATTTAGACAACATGAACTTTAACTTTTTATGTCAGGATATATATTTTGTAAATAATAATTTGCCATGAACTGTTATTTCTATAAAGATTTACTTTATTATAAACATTATGCTAAAAGAAACTCTTGGGTGCATGCTTTTATGCAAAATCTATCCTAAAACTGACTCATTCACTTACTGTATTCATTTATTTAAAAATAAACACCAGTATCACATTATCCATCTATCATTGGATATGATCCTTATGCACTTTATAATGGTCAACATTGATTCTTTTCAAATGAGCAAGTAATGAAAAGAGAAGCTGTTCCTAATCCTGAGTGGAACTATGATGATATTTCTGCCAATATTTTCCAGAACATTTTCCAGTGTAGCAAAAGTCTATCTAGAAGTTCAGACTCTGTTCCTCTTGTGTTCTGGAGTTCCAGGAATCCTGGTGATTCATCTAAATTAAAACATCAGTTTTCCATTTACATATGCACCATGACAGCATGTCTAAAGCTGCCAGATACTGCAAGATTTCTTTTTATGATTGTATTAAATTCAACCCTGAGTAGTGTACACTTTCAGTAAGGAAATATATCCAAGAAATTCCTTTACCAGCACTTCCCTACTGCCTGACTAGCAAGTATGAGCAGTACTGAATTTGTGGGAGAGGAGCCCTTCTGTAAAATTAATAAGATTGGGAGGTCTGCTGTTATATGCTGTGACCTGATCTCAAGCAACAGGTCTGGCAGTTAATGTACATACATTTTTAACTTATACTCTGAACAAAAATTTCCTTATATACAAATAAAAATATGAACATGAACCTCACTTGGGTGTGAACATCACACACTACTTGTCCACACTTAGAAAATACATAGGTTTAAGGAACATCTGAATCTTTGAATAAAGTCTCTAAAGGGTCCACACATCCCACAGGCAGGTACCAGGGCCTCATAACACTCCCACAAGACACAAAACAGAGCCGGCCCTTGCTGAGCTCTCACTGATGCCCTAATGTCTTGCCAGATCCAGTCAGATTTAAACCCTTTAATTCTTGACTAGGTATATTGAGCTCCTAGCTCAATACTAAAAAATAAAGGTTACTCATGTCCACTTTGAGAGTTTCTATGCATTCAGAAATATATATACCCATAAAAATTAAGACAGAATGGAAAACTAGCATTTTTATTTATAATTTAGACTTGTAGAAATCAGGAATAATTTGGCTTCTAAAATAATTTTCATGTTTTCAGAAATATTTAGCTATATTACTTTTACACGATTTGTTAGACATATTTGTTTGATATATGGCTCAATTTGATTAGATTAATTTCTCCCTCCCTTCACAAGAAAAGGGGAGGTATTTATTTATCCTTTTAAGAATAAATATTGTGAAATGCAAGATGAGACAAAATTTAGAAGAATGAATCAAGATACGATTTTCTTGAAGTAGCCCAATTTTTGGTGACATCTGTTTTTCTGTAGCCTTGCTCTGAAAATATCACTGAGTCATAGAATTTCATTAAATTGGTGTTTTCCTGTGTTTTTAAGACCCAAAGTTTTTTGTAGGGTAGATAGGTAAAGGAAAAAAAAAAATCTCTTTTCTTCTCTCTTGTTTTTAATTGAGTTTTATTAAAATCTAGTCTTTTGTCTTACTAACTTGTTTTAGAAACACATGTGCACATTACACCCACAAACACACATTACACCTATATACACCCACTCTACATGTTCACCATTAATTATTGTAGGACAATATTATATAAAATACTGTAAAACTATTCATATGAGCCATTTGTTGGAGGAGTAGGCTCTAACCTTTGAAGCCCTAGATAGCCTCTCTACTTTCCCAACATTTGTTGGTGTCTCCAAGATAGTAATCAATGTGACAGCCAACAACCTCTTTCCAGGTTATTTCATTCAGCGTTCCATCTCCAGCTAAGCCTGTATCCAGGCAATCAAATGCAGTGGAATGTACCACCCTAAAATTGACTGTCCCTGATTTCTTCCACATACCTGTATACCCTCCAGTTCACTTTCTATGTGTAGATCAAATCTGACACATAATGCCCCAAAGCAGAATTTGTTGCCATGCAAATTTTTTTTCTTCCTCAGTAGATATGTCTCTTTTTTAATTTGTAGATTTAGAGTGCATAGCATTAAGTTTGCATTATCTTCATGAAAAAAAGTTGAAGAGGTCAAAAAATTCTAACATCTCCTCTTTCCTCCAGGAACCAGATTTGGTAACTGACATTTTGAAAGAACAAAGCATGTAATTTGTGACAGCTCTTCAACAGTTCTGATGCTTTCCCTGGATAGGGTAGATCACTTAAGAAAATAGCAAGGTTCCTTTACCCTTCATTTCTGTTTACTCAAAAAGAATGAGGCGATATAAAAAGTTAACGTAACTTCCAAGACTAAACTAGCACTCAACAAATCCAGATCACCTTGTATTTTTTAAAAAGAGATTATATATGTTATTGCTTTGAAAGCTTTCACAATTTGCTGCAAACATTAAGAAATGGATTCTCCACCGTAAAATGCAGCATCTATCACCACTAAGCAGGGGGTACTCTTTTTTTTTTTCTGCCCTGTAGCAACCCTTTTCACTGTTATGAAAAGGTGTTGATTAGCTTTTATTTATGCTATATATTTAGTGTATCCAACTGAGGAACAACTCATTTATCTGGCACATTTGGCAGGTAGTTCAAAGGATATAGAATCAGAATAGCACTGAGCAATTTGAAACTCACCAAACACCCTGCCCTCTACTCCCGGAATCACAGGGCATGGAAACGTGTGTTCCTGTGTGTACTGTATCCCTCAAATTCTTCTTATTTGTTGCCAAAGAACTGCTCTGTGCTGAAAAAAAAATCCCTGATTCCCTATGTAAAAGGTAGTATGTTAATGTAAGCACTGTTACAAAGAGACGATGGTTTCTTTTTACTTCAGCAAGTCATCAACCTCAGATTGAGCATTCACAATGATGTTTTACTAGCAGCCACTACAGGTGGGGTTAGATAATTGTTGCCAAGTGCGATTGCTGGATTTCAGAGTGTATGAAAGAAATCTCTGGGTAGTCTGAAGGCTGGAAGGACTCAGCTGTCCTGAACAGAATTCCATTTGCTGATGGTGCTGGGCATAGTCATTGCATGGCATTTAAGAAAATGCTGTTTCTTCAGGAAACCCCCTTGTTGAATGACCCAGTGTGAAAATGGTTTGTCTTTCCTCAAACCTTCATATATTCTGTGTGAGGCAGCATTCAGAAGCTGGTGATACAGCGAGGAACAAAATAGGCAAACTCCCTAAACTAGTTTATATCCCACTGAATGGTGAAATAATGAATAAACAGATACACAAGTCAGTTGCAGGCTGCAATGATGGCTCTGTAGAGGACAGGGAGATGTGAGGGGAACAATGGAGGAAGAGTGGGCTGTAAGTTAGGCAGCCTGGGGCCTCTTAGAGAAGGTGACATGTGAACTGAACTCAGAAGAATGAGGATAAACCATCAATGGAGAAAGAAGGGAAGGGCAGGTATGTAGATGACTTTAATGGTCACATTGCATATGGATTTCTAGTAGCTAATAAACTGCTTGAGCACAGAGAGTGGTATTTACTGATCTTTATATGCCTGTTCTGATTGGACCTTCAGGTAGGATTTACCCCATGGAGCACTGGTTAAATTGGATCCATCTTGATGGTAATAGGAGAAAGCCTGTGCTCATCTGCATAGTTCAATGAATGACAGTTCAAAATGCTAGGTCTTAAAACTTGGGAATAAAGGATCCTTTGATGTAGTCTGATTTTGTACAGTTGTGTTAGTATCCTTTAAGCATTACAACACCTGAATAGGAAAGTATACATCCAACAGAACCAATGATTATACAATGAAAGCTCTACATTCAGCTAACTATTGTATTCTAGAAAACACCCATGACTCTGAACACAGTCACACTGATCTAAACTCTCTTCTGTAGATCATGCTTAGGGGTTCACAACATTTTCACATTGCATTTGGCATGTAGAACATTCTTTCATTCTTATTGTCTCCTATGTCTTCCTTGACTTAAACAAGGAGAAGAAAATATTTGCTATTTTCTATATTAGCATAAAATCAGGAAATGTGGAAACTGGAGAGCAACTGATAAGAGCAACTGCTGTTATCTGCAGCACAACTACTTCAGTTCATAGAGCTCTACTTATAAGTGATATGATCTTGGGCAAATGATTTAACTTTTCAATTACTCAGTTTCCTAATCCATAAAATAGAGATCATAATACGAGTGTTCATGAACTTTAAATGATTAATGCACGTAAAGCACTATGGAAAGTGTTTGGCATATATAAAGATTATAGAAAAGAGGGTTCTGTTAGAATCCAGTTCATAGGTCTCAGACTTTCCATGAACTAGATTTAGTTTTCAGATAAATTGACTGGTACAGTGTTTAATTTTTTTTTCTTTTGCGTTGTCAGCATCTAGATAGACTTCTTTCATAACACATCTGCACCTCTCTTGAAAACTAAAAGGTTTGGCAGTACAGGCTGACATACTCACATGACAGTTACTAGTAGTACTTGAGTAATGGAAGTAGTCACTCTCCTTCTTACAACCAAGGTTGTCCTCTTCAGTTGACTAGCCTCTATCATTTCCTATTGTACCCTGATTCTGAAGGCCATCCTTTAATATTAACATCCTGTAATCATTTCCAGAGCAGATGATCATGCCCAGATTTTGTATTCAAGTAGGGGTAAAGAGCATATTCCTTAGGCAGTTGTAATCTCTTGAAATGGAAATCCTAGAAACATATGTCAATGTGACAGTTCATGTAACATTAAATTTTTAAAAGCTTAAAGTCTCTATTTTGAATACATGTATTGCAAATTCTCATCCATTTTTCTCATGCATTTACTTCTTGTAAACACATATTTTATTTCGGTCATGAACTAGGCACTTCTTTACATTAGTGGAAGGCAAATATAACTGAGACATTGTCCTTCCCTTAGGAGTTTATTATCTAATAGTTGAGAGAGTTCCACAAAGAGATGTCCACATTATCTTAAAAGAGTCTCTACTTTTCTATTTCTCTCTAACTTAAGAGAGTTCGTCTTCAAAATCCCATCACATGTGTGGCTGTGAAATGACCTTTAGTTAATAATAACATAACAGGTAGAAGTCTTTATTTTAATCATGCTTTTCTGTAAAGTGATTTTTATCTCACAAAATCTCATGTTTGATTATTGTTGTAACAATAAACAAACCACAAGTAAAGGCAACTTTTCCATTCTGTTTTCTATCTCAACTGATACATAGTTCATTTTCAACTGCAAAGTGAATGTACCTTGTTAGGAAATTGTGTAAGTCCTGTTAAATGTTAAAATGCAAGCTGGCCCTTGGAGTTTCCATAAAGTAATCTAAGCCATCATTTCCTGGGAAGGTTCCAAACTTGCTGAGTCATTAATTTAACATACAGGTTAAAAGCAAATTCCATCTAGAAACTAGGACATATTGTCTTTCTAAGAAGGTGTTCAGTGTATAGAGTTCTAAATTTGGTAGTAATTTCAAATAAAACACCATTATCACAAGGATGTTATAGACACTTCACAAATCTGCAAATTAAAAAAAAAAAGGATTTCTTTAATATGCATTCTATTTAGTCTGGTTTGAAAATTCAGCTTTCATTATTGTTCTGATCTCATCTTCTCTCCCATCCATGATATATCTCTTACACAAGAACAGGAAAAAAAAAAAAGAGAGAAACCCTTCGGATGTTTTATCATCTGTAATTTGTCAAATCAAATCATTCACATGCATCTATTCCAATACCATATTTTACAGCTGTGTCAGTTCTCGCATGGGTTAGACAGCTGTTTTGAATCCATACTCCTCTAGTGAGAAAAAGGACAATTCACAGGACCAGTGGCTAATATAACAGTGTAAATTTTTCTGAAGTACATTCTCCTGTGAGTGCTTTCCATAATTATAGAGAATGGAATTTTAAATTTGTTCTTTGAGTTTTTAGCCAGTTTTTGCTTTGAACATATTAATGAAGCAGAATAAAACAAAATGCAGCTGTTCTCTTCCCAAAGCATTTCAACTTTCCTCTTATTCCCATAAAAAAAGCAATTATTGTGCAGATTGTCCAGGTTCCCTGAATACATGTGGCCAAAATGGAATCTCAAGTAATAATGAAATTGATTTAAACATCATTTTGCCAATCTAATAAACCTAGTAAAGTAGTAAAACCTTCACTGGTGTGATAGGTAAGGAAGACTTTTCTATTTAATAGAATTAATTTTAAGGAATGTTGTCATTTATTTATTTATGTGGTGCTAAGGACGGAACCCAGGGCCTGAAATATACTACTCAATGGCTCTACCTCTGAGCTACATCTCCACCCCAGAAAAAGTGTTATGTAAAACTGTGAAGTACTATACTACAAGGAAACAAACAAGTAAGCCAAATTTTAAAAAAAAGTAAATGAATTTAAAAGAACCTAGTTTTACTTTGTGTAACAATGCATTCATTGTGTGCATAAATTTCTGGTTATTTCTGTCAACATCTGCATTGAAACTCTATGCGCTTGAATGTTAATGTTATCTTAATTAATTTAAAGTCAAAAGATCAATGACCCTTTAAGTATCTATTTCCTTTAAAATTACTGAGTGCTGAATTTTTACCTGTGGTATAACTTGATATAACAGACAGAAGATATGTAATTGTGGTATAACTTGATATAACAGACAGAAGATATGTAATTGTGCTTTAAAATGTACATCCTTCACATACTGATTGAAATTTTATATATCTGTATACATATATACACATAAAATAGTGACTGAACACTAATCATTAATGAAAACAAATATATACTTTGTTATGAAAATTTGGTGTTTGGTTTATGTGTCATTAGAAATATTTTTAAAGGGATGACCAGAAGGATTAGAGAAATGCTGGTTATTAAACATTATTATATAAACATTGATAAATATATATTACAGGGTAATGGCCTTATTCCATAGGTTCTTGGTTTTTTTTGTTTGCTTGTTTTATTGTTTGTTCTATAAGCTGTTATATACCAAAGAAGTCTTGTTTTACATCTTGGTTGAAGAATAGATAAATGCCCTGTGAGCATATAGTAGGTCATTTGATAGTGACCCAGTCTTCCTTTCTGTTTTGGCTTCTTAGATTTTCCTTATGATAGGGAAAACTGCATTCAAATGAATATTACATGTACACATCTAGAAACACGGAATGCAGTCTTGGAAACAACACAACACCAACAACTTCAAATGGCTTCTCTACTCTCTCTTTCCCAAGGTGTTTGTTCCCTGGTAAAATTAGGCAACTCAAAAATAATCTCATGCCATGAGAAGTACCATGTTTATGCACATTGTCTCAAGATCTTAAAACTTTGCTTTTTCACTTACCAATATAGACCATAGTGAAAACAATTAATTGTATTTGGAACTAAAGGAAAGGTAATAATAAATATTTCTGGCCAGATTGTTAACTTATTGTAAATTTTAACTGAAAATTTTGTCACAGAGTGACAATGAATATCTTTTCACTAAACTTATGATATTTAGTTAAAATTCATCCCATCTTGAAAGGTAGTAAATGAAACAACTTCTCAAGAGTAATTCTGGTTCTTACAGTTTATAGCCAGTGTTTATGCAAACATTACCATGTTGGATGAGAGGAAAACATTCAATTGGACAGATTCCTTCTTGTTCTTCTAATTGAATTTGTTTCCAAATATAGTAAATAGTCCTGTGTAAAGCTGGCTGTGTTAACACAGCTCAGAATGAGTTATCTAAAGGTGATTCAGCCAGAATTTTTGTAGGATTTCCAAATTCAAGAACATTTTGAGTCTACTAAGAAAGTGTGACATCAAATCATCTTTTATTCTGTGTTGAAACTTTCCAACTATGGAAAAATAGCGCATTCATTTCAGTCTAGTCTTAAAACTGGCCCATTAGCTGAAGTTTACTAAAGGAAACTGGAATAAGGATTTAATTCTCATTTCCTTTGTAGATTTAATTCTTCACTACCATTGAAGATATTTATTCAATATACTCACGGTTCTTGTTTGGCAAACCTTTGACTATCTTGGACTTCTTGGACTTCTCTGCAGTAATTAGGCTTTTCAGAGTAATTAAGCTTTATAGTTTTCCTGTATGTCATTGTAACTGCAAATGTAACTATAGACATTCTGTGCCTATGAAGGGACTCATCTCAAATTTCTTTTTACTGCAGTTAGTGAATCTACAAATCAAAGTTTCCTCGTTTGATATTAAATAGTATTACCTTTTGATCATACAGGGATTGAAATGGATGCAAATTATAGGTAAACTTGATTTATTTTTCAACTCATTAGTAATTGTTCTAAATTAGAAATTAACAGGGTAAAGTAATAATAACAAGGTCTGTACAGGCCAATAAATGTATGTTCATTTTTTGACATCAGTATTTATTGGCATCTGACTTAAAGGAATGTATTTAAACGTTTTGGACTTAGATGCCTTAAATGTATATGACAAGTTCTCTCATTTAAGACACCTAACACAGTTACAGGAGCTTAATAAATGAGGTGTATAATTATGGTAACTATTAAGTAATTCATTTCATCCTTTTTTTTCTGGTGACTCTCAACTTTATTTTGGTGTTCCTACCTAAATTTCCATGATATCAGGAGGTACCATGCATGAAATTGTCCAAAAATTTTTATTTATTTAATTTTTAAACATCTATATACTGCATGGAATAAATGATTCCAAAATTAGAGCAAGAGTGTACAGAGATATAATTATTACCTAGAACACCAACATTTATGTACTTTGTATTGCCTATTAGTTGCTGTATTTCAATTTTAAAAATGGTAGTATAATTTTAACCTTTTAATTCTGATATGGTTGAAAAATAATTTAGAATCAAGAAGTCTCTCCTTTCCCACTTAAGGAATCCGAAGGAACTATAGGCATTTCTCAGAAGAAGTACCATATTGGGCAAACAGGGTTGTGTTTTTTTAAACATGATGTGTACTCTACAAAATGTCAATGAGATAATATGTGCAGTGGGATTTTTTTGTTTTTGTTTTTCTGTGTTAAAAATAATTAATTCATTTTTAAAGACTTATTCAAAAGACCTAAAAATCAGGAAATCATTCTGATCTCCACTTCTCTTCCTTTCAGATTATGCAAAATAATTCAAATATGAAATAAGAGGGAAATAACAGAAACATAGTCTTAGATTATGTCATATTCAATAGAAAAACAAAATACAAAAATACTTAAATTTAGCATGCTAATCTCTTTCATCTTCATGTCCTTTATTATTTTTAAAACTTGTAGCAAAAGTCACCATCAGAATCATTTATTGGTCGAGAGAAGAGGTCGAATTCTCAGTCATATATTGGACGACCCATTGAGCTGGACAAGATCTTGCTTTCTAAGGTTAAAGTACCACACACATTTGTCATCCACTCCTACACCCGGCCCACAGTGTGCCAGTACTGTAAGAAGCTTCTCAAGGGTCTCTTCAGGCAGGGCTTACAGTGCAAAGGTAAGGACAATCTTGTCACTAAATCTGTCACTAGCCCATCTTCCATTGTTAAATTAATTCTCATTCATCTGAAAATACTACTTTTGTTTCACAACTTCTCTTTCTGATAAATTTCTGGTTTTTGTTTTGTTTTAAAATCATCATGATTAGACTGCAGATTCAACTGTCATAAACGTTGTGCACCAAAAGTACCCAACAACTGCCTGGGTGAAGTGACCATCAATGGAGGTAGGTGGAAGACTGACGGTCACCACTGTATTTCTTCCCTGTTAGAGTGGTGACAGTTGTGATATAGTAGGGTTTTTTTGGTTCATATGTTTGTAACTCAGTCCAAAGTAAATTATGGTCTGAGTTTGTTCTACTTTACTTCTGAAAATCATTCATTCCAGCTAATTGATTTACAATGAAAACCAAAGGTTTTTCTTGATCTTTATATGATGAACACTAATACTGAAAACTTGGATGTCCATAATTTCTTTCCTAGCTTTCTTATTTTATACTTCTGTCCTGGCTTGTTCAGAAATATGAATTGTTGGAATGCCTGCAAGTTATACCTCCTGTTCTCTATTCCTCTGTCCTCATTCCAAGCCTTGAGACAGTTTACTGTCTTTCCTATCAGTTTATGAAGGGAAGGACCACAGATACTGGCCCATCAAAAATAGTCACCATATTTCCATCCTTCACCGAGTTACTGTGTTCATTATATATGTGTTTATTCACATGCATCTTTAATCGTAAGAGAAATTTTATCGACAATTTAAAAAGCATGTATCTTTTTCTACATTTTGAAATATTTTCTTGGAAAAACAGAAACTATGCAAATTAACTTTGAAGGATTCCTAAGAAAATGCTATATCCTAAAGAAACAACTCACATTTTCTTCACATAGTATTCTGATGGATCATTGCCGATATTTGAATTAGAATCCCACGCTAGCTTTTCCCATAGAGAGTGAACTGCTTGATACCTTCACTCTAATAACCGCTTTCCAATTCCCCTGGAAAGAAATGGCTGTAGAAGACCAGAGGAAAAGGTTGAGTGGCTTTGTTACCAAAAAGCTGATAAATAAATGACTATCTTTGCTTTAGAACTTTCGTCTCTAGAAGAAATATATTCCTACTACAACAACAAGAAGAAAGGAACTTTCAGAAAAACATTCTCATACATGCTAATTTTTGGCATGGGAATTCATGAATTAGCTCTTAAAAAAGAATTTTTATCCTTTTTCCCCATTCTCTATATCATGTGATATTGACTTTGTTCAACCCAGGGAATGTCAGTGTGTACTCAATAATATGTCTAAGGAGAAACAGATCATTTTTTGATATTGATAACTTTGAAACTATATTTTCCCATGTAGTCAGAAAAAAAAATCTGGTAAAATGTGAGTTTTCCAAGATTGGTAGGCCAGGGGCTCTGATTAACCCATTTTTTCTAATTTTTTAAAGTGAGTACTTTGCATGACTTAAGTAATAAAATTTCTGCATTACTATCAACTTCATAATGGCAGGTTCAATAATCAAATATTCATTATTACCTTAGGTATTTAAAAATTGCAGCTTCTGTGACCAACTTAATATATGGGAATCCATGATTCAAAAAGTTACTGCAATAACCATCATCAGTGACCTTGAATCATCTTTCACATGAAAGTCTCCCTCACCTTCCCATGTATTTCTGTTTCCCTTGAAGGCTGTGCTATGAATTATGATTCATTACCTGGTAACTTGGGCTTGGTATCATTTTCCCTCCTAACATTATTCTTCTGTCCCTCCCTTGGCTTCCTTTGAAAGCTCTCCGTGACATTTCATGTTTTTAGCTTTAGGTTCATAGAAAAAAAAGTATCTACCTGTAATATTGTATAAATTATTCATCTCATACATTCATATACATTCAAATGAAAAAAGGAAAGTGAAAAGCTACATTCTTCACAGAACTACTTTTTTTAGGGCCTCCAACTGATTTGTTTAGGATTGCCTTTCTCTTAAGCCCTGGCTCCAGGATTCCAGGTTTATCTTCATGGGTCAAAACAATTTTCTAGATTTGCTTAGCCCTGGGGCAGAATCTGATGTGGTCATGGAAGAAGGGAGTGATGACAATGACAGTGAGAGGAACAGTGGGCTCATGGATGACATGGAGGAGGCAATGGTGCAGGATGCTGAGATGGCCATGGCAGAGGGCCAGAGCGACAGCGGGGAGATGCAGGATCCAGACCTGGACCACGAGGACTCCAACAGAACCATCAGGTGAGATTGCAGTCCCCGGCCTCAGGCAGACAGTGGAACCCAAGTGAAACTTACCCTTTAAAGCTCTTTGATACTTTATTATAAAAGAAATTTAAAGGGTTTGCCTAATTTCATTAAGAATGAGATGTGTACGATAGATAAGCGTTATTGGAGTAAGGAGTTCTGTGTTCCCTTCCTAGCATTGCCTCATTTGTTGGCCCATTTTCTTTTGCATGTAAGGGACACTTGTATTTGCCACCCACAAGATTACTACTAAGTTTATATTAATTCAGTGTACAGTAACACAAAGACCATAGATCAACCTCAGCAAACACTATTTATTTTATAGTTGATCCGTATTATAAATATGACATCATTCACACGTGATTGTTCTTGATTTTTATTTCAGAAGTACATGTAGTTTTATAAGTGTTATCTGCTTGTCTACACTTTTTTTTTAATCACTAGATGATCTTCACTTTTTATATCATAAATCAGCAGTGTGGTCACCAGTTCAATTTGAACTGCTCCCTGTTTTTTAGTTTAGTTTGTTGGAAGATAGCCATCCTTATTTATATTGTCCGTGGCTGATTTTGTATTTTACCATAGTAGAGTTAGATGTTCTGCAGAACCAAAAATATTTATTACTTGACCTCTTACAGTAGAAATTTCCCACTCTCTAATTTATATTGTAAAGCATATTGAAACTTTTATGTCCATTTTACAAATACCAAATTCCTTGACAAACTAAAATGAAAGTAGAGAAAAATAATTATTTTTTCTACTTAATGTCAAAATAAATATTTTTAAAATACTGGAAAATATTATTCTTATGGCCCAACACACACACACACACACACACACCCACATACACACCCATACACACACATACACACTTTCTTTTTAATTAGAAATATTTATTATCTCATAGTTTCTTTGGTTTGGGAATTTAGGAGAATCTTTTTTTTTAATTTTATTTATTTATTTTAATTAGGCATATATAACAGCAGAATGCATTTTGATTCATTGTACACAATTGCAGCACAACTTTTCATTTCTCTGATTGTACACGATGTAGTGTCATACCATTGTGCAGTCACACATGTGCCTAGGGTAATAATGTCCATCTCATTCCACCAAGGATGCATATTTCTTTAGCACCATATGTTTTAGGTGGTTGCAGATAAGGACGGAAGAGGGGAGGATGAGCCAGAGACAGAATGGAACATAGAAGGGACAATGGGAGAGGGAGGAGAAAGAAGTGAAATAGCAGCATAATTCCATAAATAATAGTTATATAAAAGTTTAAAAAAGCAGATCTTAATGTTTATGAAATTACTCAGAGATAGAATTCATATTAAAAATATAATCTATAAATTATTAATATTGTGCCTGTAATATGTGCTTTTAAGCAAATAAGCTTTCAAGTGTGATTATGGATCCTATAGCCTCAGTACATTGACAATAATCTATCTACTATTTACTTGAAAACTGCACTCTATATAGTTCATTCTGAAAACCAAGGAGTTTGTTACCCTACCTCAGGATTTTGAAAGCATACATATAAAATGCCTCTCATTATTCAAAGTGACCCACTTTCTGAACCATGGTACTCTGACAAACACTTTTACTGAAAAAGGGATGTGAATATTTTTGACTTTCACTTGAAAATGGTTGAAATAGGTTTGATTCATAGAAAGAACATCTGTACCTTAAAACATGTCTCTCCTAAAATATTTTGACTTTTCAAGTCCGTCAACAAGCAACAATATCCCGCTTATGAGGGTAGTGCAGTCTGTCAAACACACAAAGAGGAAAAGCGGCACGGTCATGAAAGAAGGATGGATGGTCCACTACACCAGCAAGGACTCCCTGGTAAGATGCACAGCGAGAAGTTTCCTCTAGTTCTGCATTAATGAGTGGAGATATTGATGCCCTGTGAGTACTTTGGCTGTCTGAGCTACTGGAAACAGACCTTAGTACCACCTGGGCATAGGGCCAGGTGGAGCATATTACAGTCTCTGGTGTCAGATGTAGTTGAATAAGCAATAGAGTTAGAAAAAAGTGTAAAAAGAGATTTCAGGAAATCAAAATCATTTACCTCAATTACGTGAAATGATCACCAAAACTTAAATATGTACCTGTTGTTTTATAGAAGTCATGAAATACGCAGTATATGTTTTCAGAATGCCCCTCTGTGATTTGCAATTTTAAAAGAAGTGCTGCATTTTAGGGAGAGAGAAAAAAAAAATAGAATGATGACTTATGTATATCTTAAATTCTTATTTGTGTTTTTATTTAAAAACTGACTCATTCAGAAGTGTGGGATTCTTATACTTTTTGTCTATTTATTTCTCCACATTTTCTTAGTAGCTGATGAATGAGGTTATGTATGTATGTGAAGAAGTAGAAAACCTTGGTCCACATTTCAAAGTTAAGCTAATTGATAATTTGTAATTAGGATGATTTCTCAGTCATTGGAAGTATTTTCATTTTCTCCTACTGATAGGATCTATATCATGTCTTTAGATAAACAGACACCTATAACCTAATGGACCCATCTATAATCGCTGGAAAGAGAATGACTTACTGTAGGACTCAACTGGACACCATCTAATTCTTCTTCTTGGACATGATGCAAAATATTTGAAACATGTTTGATCTAAGATGGGTTGTAGAAGAGAGCAAAAACAATGTTGGGGCTTTGGGTCTAAAAGGATATAAATGCATGTATACACACACACACACACGCGCACACACACACACACACACACACACACACACACACACACACACACCCTAATATCCTGAAGGATATATCTAGAGTGGACTAGGACCCAATCACCAAATCATAGTAGTTAGATTTGGAATGTTCTTAAGTGAAAGTTTGTACTATGAAACCCAGCCTGCCAACCAACAAAAAGTTCTTTAGCTCTGTTGTCACATTCAGAATTTTTCTATTGCTAATGGAGACCAAAATATGTGGCTGGATCAACATGATATTTCTTTTGATCTAAAATAATGAGCATGTATAATTATTATCCCTCCTTTTAAGCCTTTAGCTCTTCAAGCAGGCAAGTAAATTTTAAAATGATGTTTGTCATTTATTGTGCACATACTATGTGTGCATATTTACACATTATCCCTTTTACTCATAACCCTTTGACGCAGATGCAGAAACTTACCTCACAGCATTTGCTGAGTAGTTAATTTCTAGAGACAAAGTGAGTGTGAGCCTGCCTGGCCCAAAGCCCATTTACTTCCCAACATCAAATCTTGTGTTTCCCTTGGAAAATGCACTTATTTTTATCAATTTCGGTTGGTGTTAAAGTTTTTTAAAGATCCTGACTCTAACTTCTATTTCAGCGGAAACGGCACTATTGGAGATTGGATAGCAAATGTATTACACTCTTTCAAAATGACACAGGAAGCAGGTACCACAAGGTAAGGTGGCTCTTCCTTTGATTGTAGTCTAGTATCCATTCCTACTTTCTCATGAGACTACAGATTTTCAGAAATATGAAATAGATCTAATACACATGAATGTTTCTGGGCTTCCTGTAGGAGATATTTTTTCTTCTCTGTAGTTTACAAATTTCTTAAGAATCTGATTGTAACCTTTTGATTCATCTGTCACTCTCACATTTTCTTAGAGAGTATTTCTGGCCCCATGAGATGGTAGAGACGGGGAGGTAGAAAAGCTTAATTGAATATTTTAACAGAGTTGTGTAATGTGATTTTACTAGAAAATTCGTAGTCACAGTAGATGAGCTAAAAGTAAATTCCCAAGTCCGTCCTATCTAGTCCATCACTGAAAGTTAAGAAACTGTATGATTTCTCCAAGTTTGCCAATGTGCATAAGGAATACTTTCCTATAGAGAAATATTTAGCAGAAATTTTCTTTTAAGATTACAGATGTGTCATAATATATTACCCAGTAAAACACAGCTCCAAAAGAAATTCACAGTGAAAACAGTATATATAGCTCCTTCTACATGAATGCAAACTCCAGAGTATAGCCAGTTTACACAGCTCTGACAGAAAAATGAAACCTCATTAATTCTTACATTATTCAAAATGTTGTTTCAAAAGTTATTATCTTTATAGTCACTTCATACTTTCTGATAAATAATGTGGCAATTAATTTTTCAACATTAAATGGTCTTAAAAACAACTACTTTAAAAAAGCATGCAATGGAGGAAGGATAGCATCTTCAACAAATGGTGCTGGGAAAACTGGAAATCCATTTGTATCAAAATGAAACTGAATCCCTTTCTCTCGCCATGCACAAAAGTTAACTCAAAATGGATCAAGGAGCTCGATATTAAATCAGAGACACGGCGTCTGATAGAAGAAAAAGTCGGCTATGATCTACATACTGTGGGGTCAGGCTCCAAATTCCTCAATAGGACACCCTTAGCGCAAGAGTTAACAACCAGAATCAACAAATGGGACTTACTCAAACTAAAAAGTTTTCTCTCAACAAAAGAAACAATAAGAGAGATAAACAGGGAACCTACATCCTGGGAACAAATCTTTACCCCACACACTTCAGATAGAGCCCTAATATCCAGAGTATACAAAGAACTCAAAAAATTAGATAATAAGATAACAAATAACCCAATCAACAAATGGACCAAGGACCTGAACAGACACTTCTCAGAGGAGGACATACAATCAATCAACAAGTACATGAAAAAATGCTCAACATCGCTAGCAGTCAGAGAAATGCAAATCAAAACCACCCTAAGATACCATCTCACTCCAGTAAGATTGGCAGCCATTAAGAAGTCCAACAACAACAAGTACTGGCGAGGATGCGGGGAAATGGGTACACTTGTTCATTGTTGGTGGGACTGCAAAATGGTGCAGCCAATTTGGAAAGCAGTATGGAGATTTCTTGGAAAGCTGGGAATGGAACCACCATTTGACCCAGCTATTCCCCTTCTCGGTCTATTCCCTAAAGACCTAACAAGAGCATGCTACAGGGACACTGCTATATCGATGTTCATACCAGCACAATTCACGATAGCAAGATTGTGGAACCAACCTAGAAGCCCTTCAATAGATGAATGGATTAAAAAATGTGGCATTTATACACAATGGAGTATTACTCTGCAATAAGAAATGACAAAATCATAGAATTTGGAGGGAAATGGATGGCATTAGAGCAGATTATGCTAAGTGAAGCTAGCCAATCCTTAAAAAACAAATGTCAAATGTCTTCTTTGATATAAGGGGAGTAACCAAGGACAGGGTAGAGACGAAGAGCTTGAGAAGAAGATTAACATTAAACAGGGATGATAGGCGGGAGGGAAAGTGAGAGGTAAGGGAAATTGCATGGAATTGGAAGGTGAGCCTCAGGGTTATACACAACTACATATAAGAGGAAAGGAGGAGTAGGAGAAAAATTATATAAGTGGAAGAAACGATTTATAGTAGAGGGGATGGAGAGAGAGAAGGGGAGGGGAGGGGAGGGGAGGGGAGGGGAGGGGGGACAGTGGAGAATGGGATAGACAGCAGAATACATCAGTCACCAGAAAGGCAATTTGTAAATCAATGGAAATGTAACTGATGTGACACAGCAATCTGTATACGGGGTAAAAATGGGAGTTCATAACCCACTTGAATCAATCTGTGAAATATGGTATATTAAGAACTATGTAATGTTTTGAACAACCAACAATAAAATAATTTAAAAAAAAACAAAACAGTTGTTATGGTTTTCCTCATTAAAAGTATTCACTTGGTTATATTACTATGTGTAGTCACATGTATTGAATCAAATCATGTTTAATTTCATTGTTTTAAAGAATAGTTAAAATTTGGTAATAACCATGAATATCCAAAATGCATTTCAAAAATGTTGTCAGTTTAGTTCACTGTTTTAAAAATTATCATTCATGTTCCAAGTCTTGGATTTTGGTGAAGATTCAAAATTGTTAGTCTTAAGCATTTTTATTCCTGCTACAAAACACTATAAAAATCACTTATATTTTCTAGAAAGTAGTGGTGATAAGGTTTCCCATTCTGCATTTGAAAAAAAAAATATGTTGTATAAATGATGGCTACTTGGAATATTGTTTCTCACATGTCCTAGAATGAATTTATTTAAATTTTTATGTGCTTTTAATAAACCACATTTAACTCAATCTTTCTTCCACAGGAAATTCCTTTATCAGAAATTTTATCTCTGGAACCTGCAAAATCTTCAGCATTAATTCCAAGTGGGGCTAATCCTCATTGTTTTGAAATTACTACAGCAAATGTAATATATTATGTGGGAGAAAATGTAGTCAATCCTTCCAGCCCCCAACCGAATAATACTGTCCTTACCAGTGGTGTTGGTGCTGATGTGGCCAGGATGTGGGAGATAGCCATCCAGCATGCCCTCATGCCTGTCATTTCCAAGGGCTCATCTGTGGGTTCAGGAACCAACTTACACAGTAAGTGCACAGGTTTTATAACTAGCACAGTATACATGTGTTCTGCCTTGCCCAAGAATGGAATGTGGTCTTGGGTCTTGGCTAAGTGGGAGAATGCTCCCCTAGCATGCTTGATGCACTGGGTTCAATCCTCAGCACCACATAAATGTAAAATAAAGATACTGTGTACACATAAAACTAAAAAATAAATATTAAAAAAAATAATGGAATGTAAAAAAGAATACTTGTGGTAGACTTAAGTTTCTTGGAGAATATAGGGTCTTTTAAATACAAGATACTCCACATACCAAAATATTTTATTCATTAAATTATCATATATCATTGTTTTTATTTTATATATTTAATTTTTTTTTAGTTTTAAATGGACACAATACCTTTGTTTTATTTATTTATTTTTATATGGTGCTGAGGATTGAACTCAGTACCTCACAGTTGCTAGGCAAGCGCTCTGCCCATGAACTACAACCCCAGGTCCTATTTGGTATATATATTTTTTATGTACACCCTGTATACTAAGCACTTACAGACATCTAGAGCGGTTGCTCGTAAAAGAAAGCATGTAGTCAGTTTGAGCTTGACCTAGAATGCCACAAATGTGAATAAATTTGATTTCTCAAATCGACCTGAGATGGTATCCTGTACAGGGCCCTTGATATGCAAAGTATTTGGTAACTATTGGTAAACTTATCCCAGGAAGAAGTCTTTATTCTTTAGTAATATAAAGTTAATTCTGCCAAAATGCAACCAGAATTAAATATTGAGGATAAATTTTTAAATGAAAAATTTTAGAGGAATAACTGTATAAAATGTGACTTTAAATTTCATAATGTTTATCGATAAGAAAACCTGTAGGGCTGGGGTTGTAGCTCAGTGGAAGAGTACTTGCCTACCACGTGTGAGGCACTGGGTTTGATCCTCAGCACATAATAAATAAATAAAATAAATGTGTCGTGTCCATTTTCTAAAAATTAAAGAAAAACAAAAGAAAACCTGGAAATTAACCTGTTTTTTACATTATAGTATATTCTTTGCTGACTATTATAATTTTTATTTATTTCTACAACCAACATATTAAGAGAATATATATACTTATTTTGATGTTAAGCAATTTTTATAAAGGTCTTTGTTTAATGCCTAAAATAAGCATTAATGAAGTTATCAATCTACCTATTTTGCAGGTAAGGAAATTTAGAAAGATTAAGTTGTCTAAGCTCATATCAGAGATATTAAATAGCAAAGCCAGAGTTTGAACTCAAGTCCTTCTAACTCCCAGCTCTAAACTGACAAAATTTTATTTTTTGAAAATCAAGTACAGAGAGAGTTTATAATTTTAAAAGTAAAAAGTATTCTTATTGAAAATTCTCTAGAAACATCTAATTGTTATGATTTATTTAAAACCAGTCCTGTAGGATGATTGAGAGCATGCTTTCACTTGTTTTGATGTTACCTCTCTGACTTGTGTATTCTTTTTTTAACATGCATTTCTAGAAGACATTTCTGTGAGCATTTCAGTATCAAATTGTCAGATTCAAGAGAATGTGGTGAGTATATGTCTACCAATATAAAACCTGATATTGTGATTATTGGGAAATAAGAGCATCACAAAATAGATTTTTATAGATAATTTTAACTTATAGTATTTTCTAGAAAATAAATATTTTTCTTCCATGAGATTTTGGAAACACAACATTCTATATTTAGTGATTTTCGCTGTAATCTATATTTTAATGTAGTGACAGGGACCTATTTTTCATCTTGGGCAATTAATGGGATGGCTGATTTTTCATGTTTACCCTTCTTTAGACTGGACTTTCAATGGCTGATGTTGCACATTAAAATAAATAGACAAAATAAATTCTTGATTTGCATGAGTTGTTTAAGTATGCCATTATTCTCATTCCTACTACTCTACCACGCGGCCTGCGCAGTGGTTTCATTAATGAGGTTCTAGGCATTAAGTTAGTTAGAAGAGATCGAAATAAAACACACAAACCAGTACCTTATTTTACATTGCTAGGTCCGAGACGGCTCGCCTCCCTGGTTCCCGCCTCTAGCCGCCCAGCAGGGCAGCGAGGATTACTCTGGGCTAGCAGGAGAGAGAGAGAGCGAACACGCCTGGAAGTAGCCTTTTATTTGGGGAACAAGAGATTCAGGGGAGAATTCCATCCAATGAAGGTTGAGGGTGGGCTGCACTCCAAGGTCAGGGCCAGTGATTGGGTCTCCGGGGTCAGTGGTCACGCACACCCCCACATGGATGGGCTCTCTCATCAGGAAAGGGTCGGGAAAGCTCCAGAGCGCCTCAGGCCCTTAACGGGAGTCACCCAATCACGTGTCAGAATGGCTCTCCACATATTCCCCCTTTCTTTTCTTAACAATGAGGCGGCGGTTCACTCTCTGGAGTCCCTGGATTCTTGATTGGAAGACTCGCCATCCTATAGTTACAATACAAAAGAGAATTAACAGCAAAGAGAATAATCCAATAATGTACCAAGCGGAGTGTTTAAGAATATTTCCAGGGTTGAATCCATTTAACTCCTTCAATATTTGGTTAGCCAAAGAAGAAGGATCTGAAAAATCAGCTCTATTATTTTGAATGTCTTGGATATGGTGATGAAGTTCCAGAATATCCAAGCTATTATTACTATTTTGCCAAATACCTAATAAATGGTTTTTAATCTTCTCCCAATCCCAGAGAGAAGCATTGTACTTGGCAGCTGTAACACATACATACTTATAATTAGCATGGCATTTAAGCCTTTCCTTAAATTTTAAGGCTGAAAGTTCATTACCTATGTTTATAACAGTTGCCTCTAAGGCGTTTAATTTAGTCTCAATCCTTTCATCAATATTTACTTGATTATGCAGAGCCTTGGAAGTATTTTGAGCTAAATTATTAAGAAATTTTGCATGCTGAATATTCTGAGACAATGGTCAGAGATGCAGAGACAGTTGAGGCAATAAATGAGACCAGTGCTAAGACACCAACAATTATGACTCCAATAGCACGTTTAGGTCTTGTTAGCTGGGCATGAATTTGCTGCAAGACTTGTAAACCAGCATCAGCATACCATGGCTCTGAAATATTAGCAGGTAATAAAACAAAAGAGGGCTGATGAAGTATCAGCATTCCTTTTCCTCCATTATACCTAGAAATGCAATTAGTTAGGTTGCACTTATTACAAGTAACAATATATCTATCTTCCATCCATTTAACTTTTACATTTCCAACAATTAAAACATAAGGAGATTGGACACAGGCTCTTAAGCCATAGCAAGATCCCTCTTTACAGTTCTTGCCGACAAATTTTGGTAAAGGTTTATCTGTAAAATGTAAATACTCTGAGGCAGCAATTAAACGCCAAATATCTTTTTGAACACCTCCTCACTATAAGTCAAAATATTACTAACAAATCCTGCAGGTGTCATAGCAGAATTTCTTCGTAATTGTCTCTTATCAATTTTTGGAGACCAGTCTAAAATATACCCACTAGCTTCAGACACCTTATGTTGTACAGGAAAGGTATTTACACAATCCATCCATTTAGGAAAGGTGCCAATTTCAATTGTAGAACTATTTGGACAGTGGGGTACCTGTGGAGGTTTTGCAGAAATGACTGGCTTGTTATGGGAAAGTCCCATCTTAATTACTGATCTAGTATTAGGTTTTAAGTCCCCATAAATAGAATTATTTGTCAGTCTAGGTTTACCAATCGCTGTCTTTTCTTCAAATGATACTTTCAGACAGCCAGCATGTTTATCATGTGACCAACATAAAGGTAATTGGGCACTGTAGCCAGAATAATTAAATCTAGTCACATGATTGGGAGTAATATGAGTATCTGTAAATCCTCCCATCATGAATGAGTCATTAGTAAATACTGGAATAGATTCTCCAGTCCACACAGCTGGGTGTACCAGGGGTGGATCTGGGAAATATGTCCAATAAGTGTCTACTTGATTCCCTTTTACCTGACAGCCCAGTAGGGCAATTACTGTTGCTACCATCAAGACTGAGGTCCTGTTCTTTCCTAGGCGTCGAAGTATTTGGGAGGCCTGGGTTGTTAGGTTCTTCACATCTTTCCACGAAATCAGCTTCTCGGCTGGTTCAATCTGGCCTTTCTTCATCTTTTTCCGATATCTCCTCCTTCTGGGTTGTGGCTCCTCCGGGTCGATCCTCAGTCGCTTGAGTCTGGGTTCTATTTCCTCCATGTCTGATAGCACGTTCAGGCACCCAAATGGGACGGAAAGCACCTTCTGGGAAGATACAAGCATGCCTTTTCCCCGCATTATTACCGGGTTTGGACCCTTCCATTGACTAGTCTGTAAATCTTTCCACAGAACTCTGCCTAAGGGGCCTGTCACTGAGGGAGACATTTGCCTCTCAGCAGCAGTGTGACCTTCTGTGTCACAGTTTAAAAAATTTAAAACAAACAAGGCATGATTAAGGCTATTTTGGGGAGTCACTATCTTATTCTCCCCTTTTAATTTTTGTAATTGAAGCTTAATAGATAAATGAGCTTGTTCTACAATGGCTTGACCTTGGGGGTTATAAGGAATTCCTGTGTTATGATTAATTTGAAACTCTTGGCAAAATTGTTGAAAAGAGGAGCTTACATAAGCTGGAGCATTATCTGTTTTAATCTGCATAGGGCACCCTAAAACGGAAAAAGCTATTAAGCAATGAGAAATTACATGTTGAGTATTTTCCTTAGTACGTGCTGTGGCAAAAATAAATCTAGAATAAGTGTCCACTATGACATGCACATAACATTGCTTACCAAATTGAGGAATATGAGTTACATCCATTTGCCATATCTGATTTGGTTTTAATCCACGGGGATTTACCCCTGATGGCAGAGATGGAGTGTGAATAACACACTTAGGGCATTGGCTTACAATCTGACGAGCTTGTTCTCTGGTAATACTAAATTTTTTACGTAAGCTAGAAGCATTTTGATGATGCAAGGAATGGGAGCTAGTGCACAGTCATACGAAGACATCTGTTGACAAAAAGCTACTAATTTATCAATTGTGTCATTACCTGCAACTAGAGGTCCAGGAAGGTTAGTATGGGCATGGATGTGTCCAATGAAACATGGGTACTTTCGCATTAGCACTGTCTTTTGTAAATTATGAAATAATTCAAATAACTCCTGTGACAAAGTAAATCCAATAACTGAGGTTTCAATATTTTTGGTAACTCCGACTGCATATAAGCTGTCAGAATAGATATTAATAGGCTCATTTGAAAAATAATCTAAGGCACAAATCAGAGCTTGAAGCTCTGCCCTTTGGGCAGAAGTATAAGAAGTTTGTATTACCTCTGTGTGAACACGGCTGAAGAAACCTGCCTTACCAGAGTTGGAACCATCCGTGAACACCGATAAAGCTTCCTCTATTGGATGAGAACGTACAATCTTTGGAAAAATAAGTGATGTTAATGATGCAAATTGTACAATCTTATCACGAGGATAATGGCTATCTATCTGGCCAGGGAAATCTGCAATAGCTATCTGCCATGAGGTAGAAGTTTGAAAAAGCCAATTAGTCTGTTGAACAGAAAATGGAATAATTATGATATCAGGCTCAGATCCAATTAATTGTAAAATCCTAGTCCTACCTTTAATTACTAATTGAGCTATAGAATCATGAAAAGGAATTAATGTTTTTTGAGGGGAGTGAGATAAATAAATCCATTCAATAACTCCTAATCTTTGCCATATGGCTCCTGTTGGGGTATGCTCAGTTGGAAATATTAATAAATACACTATTTCTTTAGGATCTATTCTAGTAAGCTGTGCATTTTTAATTGCAATTTCCACTTTCTTTAAGGCTGCCTTGGCCTCTAAAGTTAGTTGACGTGGAGAGATTGGAGAAGGATTTCCTTGTAATATCTGAAATAAAGGACTTAACTCAGAAGTAGTTAGTTTTAAAGATGGTCTTAGCCAGTTAATATCTCCTAATAGTTTTTGAAAATCATTAAGGGTATGTAACTCCTTAACTCTTATTTGAAGATTTTGAGGACGGATTGTACTCCCTTGAATTATCTGACCTAGATATTGAAAAGGAGATACCTTTTGAATTTTTTGAGGAGCTATACATTGCTGTAAGTGAAGTCTCTAACTGAGTAAAAATTTCTGAAAGTACTTCTGGATTAGCATGAGCCAATAATATATCATCCATAAAATGAATAATATAAGTATTAGGAAAACTATTTCTTATGGGATCTATTGCCTGGTCAACATATTTTTGACACAGTGTAGGACTATTATGCATTCCCTGAGGAAGTACCTTCCAGCAGTATCTTTTAACAGGTTCCTTAAAATTAATTGCTGGGACAGTGAAAGCAAATCTTTCACAATCTTCAGGATGTAACCTTATAGAGAAAAAACAGTCTTTTAAATCTATTACCATCAAGCTATAATCTAAAGGAATGGCTGTGGGGGAGGGAAGTCCTGGCTGTAATGATCCCATAGGCTGAATTGCCTGATTTATTGCCCTTAAATCCTGTAGTAATCTCCAATTTCCTGACTTTTTCTTAATAACAAAAATAGGGGTATTCCAAGGACTAAGTGTTGGTTCAATATGACCAGCCTGAAGTTGTTCCTCAACTAATCTATGAATTATTTTAAGCTTTTCCCCTGAGATGGGCCACTGAGAAATCCATATAGGCTCCTCTGTGAGCCACGTGATTTTTTCAGCTGTCTTAGGGATCGGGGAAGTACTTAGGGCCCCTAGTAAAAATTTTGGTCTGGAGTATTTACTAATCTTTGTTGTGGAGACTGGCTTGTAAACAGATATTCTTCCTGAAAGGTCTCCTTATCATCTCCAGGAAAATACCTCTGATTAACTTCCTCAACTGATCTTATAGAATTTGGAGTAACTAATAACAATCCCATTTTGGCTAAAATATCTCTCTTAAAAGCCTTGAAAATCATTAGGGGTTTGTACGGAAACTGTGGTTCCGCTCCGGTAAAATTAAAGATGGCGGCCCCCATGGCCGGCGCGATGACGTCACACTGTGTGACCTCCCCTGGAATTCCCGGGCTCCCGCTAGGAGGAAATGCCGGCGGCGGTGAGAAAGTGGGCTGATCCGCGCCATCTGAATTCTCCGCATGGGGCTGCGAGTTCACATTTCTAACTTTGGTCCCTAAAAACATCGTTACTGGCGTTTCTATGCCCTGTCTTCTGTTTCTTTATGCCTGTTCATTACAAAAATCAGTCCAGTAAGTCTTCCAAAGCAAGTAATCTCCCCCGCTCAGACAAGATCTGGCTAAAAAAATCCAATCGCTAGGAGGAAGGGGTTGTGAGCAAATATTTTCTATCAGACTCTGAACAAAAGGCGAATTTGGGCCGTACGTTTCACATGCATTTTTCAATTCCTTGATAGTTTTAAATGGAATTACAGCATGAACTCTAACTCTCTGATCTTGCTCATTAGTTTGCTCAAAAACTGGAAAGAGGTGAAAACCAGTAGTATCCTCTCCCATTTCTTGAGCCTTCCTAATACCTTGCTGAACTGGGGTAAGAAAGGTCATCTTTAATTCAGCATACCTGTTAAATTTGGTCCTTCTAGCAGGTACCGGCCAAATTTGAAAAGCTGGGGCAGTTGGTGCTAAATGCAGTCTATTAAAATTTCTCTCTAAGTCCTGAGTTTCTATGTCTGATTCTTCTTCCTCAGATTGTGAGCTGCAGTCAGACTCTGCACTATCGCCATTTGGAATTTGGGTTTCTAAATCACGTGGTTGAGAAGAACCCTGAGCCCCTCTAGGAGTTTCTTCCGTATTTTCCTCTCCAGGAAGATCGTTTACCACTTCCGGAGGGCTCTCTAAGATTAGAGATGCTTCTTCTGTATCATGCTGTTCTGTACAATCTGTCTGCGGGCTAGCTTGCACAATTCTAACCTTTGTCTTGGCTTTTAGCGCTTTTGTTTTTAAACGGCTCAAAGGAAAGGAAATTAACTTAGCTTCAGGCTGATTTTCCATTTGAATAGACCTAATAGCTCTTTGAATGCCTTTTAAAAGGTCTTCAGGGGGCCACAAATTCTGGCCCATGTATTCAAAAAGACAGACTTCTAGGGCTGTCCAAGTTTTCTGTATATTCTCTATACCTCCAGGTATTTCAGTAGAAAGACAGACTCTCTGTAACTTTCTTCCTAATTTCTCCCAAGTAAGTAAATTTGGAGACTCTTGGTCACAAAACCAAGGACAATATTCACCTACAATCTTTAAGAATTGTAATAATTGAGTTTTCTTTATCTGTTTTCCTTTCTGATTAATTATACTGTCTAAAATAGTCAGATACATTTCCTTATCAGAAGAAGTAGAATTTCCCATTTTAAGTAATTTAACGTCTCTTTCCTTCAATATCTCCAGGTACTTTTGTGACCCAAATGTCACCTCTTCCTTTATCTTTATCTTTATTCCTTATTTTCCTTATTTCCTCTTTATTCCTTATTTCCTCTTTATTCTTTTCCTTATCTTTTTAGCGCGTGCTCCCACTCAATCTAACTAATCTAGAATGCCCCCCTCGTGGGTGCCAATTCTACCACGCGGCCTGCGCAGTGGTTTCATTAATGAGGTTCTAGGCATTAAGTTAGTTAGAAGAGATCAAAATAAAACACACAAACCAGTACCTTATTTTACATTGCTAGGTCTGAGACGGCTCGCCTCCCTGGTTCCCGCCTCCAGCCGCCCAGCAGGGCAGCGAGGATTACTCTGGGCTAGCAGGAGAGAGAGAGAGAGCGAACACGCCTGGGAGTAGCCTTTTATTGGGGAACAAGAGATTCAGGGGAGAATTCCATCCAATGAAGGTTGAGGGGGGGCTGCACTCCAAGGTCAGGGTCAGTGATTGGGTCTCCGGGGTCAGTGGTCACGCACACCCCCACACGGATGGGCTCTCTCATCAGGAAAGGGTTGGGAAAGCTCCGACACAGCCAGAGCGCCTCAGGCCCTTAACGGGAGTCACCCAATCACGTGTCAGAATGGCTCTCCACATACTACCCAGAAGTGCTGTCAGATGATGAGGTCTGCAAACGCTCTTACAGTTACTTGTACTAACAAAGAAGACCTCAGGGAAGTTGTGTAAATCAGATTTTATGGGTCTACATTCTAGATCCTTAGTCACTTGTACTATGTTCACCATCCTTTCAACTTAGTTTTTAAAAATTATAGGCCAGGCACATAAAATATAATGTATCTATCATTTATGCTTTGTTATATTTTGAAACTATAGCCAGTAGCCTGAATGTAATAAAGTCTTACTACGTAGTTCTTGTGACTCAGAGCTTTCTCTCTATTTTGTCTACTATACCTAGGACCAAAAGAAAGCACTTTACAGCCTTACTTTACACTAAACTGAGATTATTTTTTAAAATAAAACCTTCATAAAACTCTTTTCATCACTGCTATATCATTACACACCTTACTAGATTGGCATAAATGAAAGAGAAAGCAAACAACTTCATGGTAAAGGTCAAATGAATTCTTGGTCCATCATTTCTAAGAGCGATGTCCAAAGACTTCAGGTTCCTGCTGCTTTTGCTTAGCTAGAGAAGACTTGGAGAAATATAGGTAACATAAAGCCCCTGGAAATTCCAGATAGCAGTGGGGTCGCTCCTGTTCAGTCACTGTTGTCCCTGGAACATTTTGATTCGGGCTTTTAAATTTTAAAGGAAATGCTTCTGCTAATGGATGGAACAGACTGGACTCAGAAATCTGGAATAGAATCAATGTTTTATCCAGATAGTTTGGAACTCACTCTCTGCATGCTCTGAAGGAGTCACAGGTTGGAGACCACTTTTAAAATTGTTTCCTAGGGAGAAAAAGTAAAAGAATAAGAGTGAATATGATTTACAGAGGGTAGGATATGATGCAAAAGCACTTTTTTTTTCATTGAAAGAATAAAGAATGTAAAAGTGGATAATAGGCAGAAAATATGGTGGGATATACTGTAATAGGAACCCATAAATTAAAATATATTGCTTTAATAAATATGGTTAACAAATCACAGAGTATAGAACCTAGATAAAACTGGGCTTTATTCAGCAGTCATTATTTCAAAGAGGAAAGAGTAGACTTTTAGAGCTTGTTACCTCCAGAAATGATAGTTAAAAAAAAAAAAATTGGAAGAGCTTAGCTACTTCATAGTGGGCTGTCATTCTTTTGTTCTGTCTCCAGGTCACTCATGGTGATTCAGCCCCTTCGAGTTTAGGTTCATCTGATTCCAAGTGACTAGCATAAGAGCAGCATCCCCATTGTAGAGAAAGAGTGGATCAGGATTTCCACAGAAATGTGATTGGGATACATGGGTATTTAACCAAGTTTCTAAATAGCCATCTAAATTAAAAAAAATCCCTTTTCAGATAATCAGTAAATGAATGCTGTATAATTTAGGTCTTTTTCTCTCTACTGAAATGTATTTTGTCTCAATATGAGAAACCTTGATCACCTAAGACCAGATAAGTTTTCAAAATATTGCAATATAACATCAATTAATGTGCTTTGAATATCATCACTGAAATCTTATTTAGCATGAGTAATTAACTTAGTTTTGAAAATTTTAATATTTACAATATGTTCAATGAAATTACACAATTTACTAGGATTAATGATTTGTTGCCTCTTGTCTGTTTTTCTCTGGACTTGTACCTACAGGACATCAGCACAGTGTATCAGATTTTTCCTGATGAAGTACTGGGTTCCGGACAGTTTGGAATTGTTTATGGAGGTAGGTTAGTTCACTATGTATTTTTATTAACTTAAAATTTTAGCTACCTGTGTTGAGAAAAGTAATGTTTCCAAGAAAGACATATAAAACAAGATCTACGTGTAAGTGTTTATAAGAGTCTTTCTCTTTTGCCTTTTAGAGACTTTGTTTTAAGATGGTCATTCTTTACAAACCAGTATATTTCTGGGTTTTTTTTAAAAAAATTTATTTTAGTTGTCAATGGAGCTTTACTTTATTTATTATATGAGATGCTGAGAATCGATCCCAGTGCCTCACACATGGTAGACAAGTACTTTACCACTGAGTCACAACCCCAGCCCCTATATTTCTGTTTTGATAGTTTCTATTCCTGAAAAGCTGCTTTTGCTTAAATGTTGAAAAAGTTTGTACACAATACTGAAGCAGTTGGATTTATTCAGACAAAATGTTGAAAAAACAAAGAAGTTGTAGTTTATAAACAAATTACTTCCATTTTCTTTCAGAATCTTTAGTAAGGACTTTTATGGAAGGTCTGTTTATTTCACGAGGCAAAAATAAAAAATCCTTTAACTTTCTGATATCTTTACCAATGTATCTATTTCATTAATAATTGAATTTTTAAACTTTTGAAGTGAAATACTAAGTTTTTACCTTTTTTCTTATTTGTCAAGCCTTTTGTTGAATTTATTATTTTAACTCCTGCTGAAGAGTCTAGCTAATTTAATCATATTTTTCAAAAATTTAGGTAACATTTAATATTATCATTTTACCTGTTCTATAAAATGATATCATAACTTTTAGTTTCTTAATGTAAGTAATAAATTATTTTTTCTGTGAGGTTGAGTGCTCTGAAATAATCAAAATATCCCACTCAATTTTATTATAAAATAATAATTTATTAAATAATTTAATAAATAATTTATTACTCATCATTATAAATATCATATTTTCATTTAAAAACAAAGTTATATTTTATTTTCCAAAGTTTTTTATTGTTATACAATACTCCTATGATTTTTTTAAAAATATAAAACCTGTCAATGAGTCAGCAACCGTTGTTTTTTATATTATTAAGTAATGGTATAAGAGAGGAGACCAAGTATTAGACTGATTATTATTCCAATGTAATAAGTAATTGTAAAAATATCCCAGTAGATAAAGCACATGGAATACATACCTAACTGCACACTGTGTGAGGGTGAGGCAGGGTGAGAGATGAGATTGGAAAGACTAGCAGGTAATTTGGAACATCCAACACTGGGGAGACCTAGAGTTGGGGAGGCTTCCACAAGGAATACTAAAACATAATACCTATACACACAGAGGATGGAGATGAGAAAGTCTTCAAAGGGAGTCATGTCCACTGGTAACACAGATGTGACTCCAGTAGAGAGTGGCTAAAGTGAAAAGGCTGAGCTGGAGTAGAGATTGCAGTGAGCCAGAGAGATAGGGGTGAGAGAGAGAAGTAGAGATCGTGCAAACAAGGCAACATGGGAGTGAAGGTCTGGGAGGAGTCAGAAAGATTGGTGAGAGCAGGATGAATGAAGGAACAGTAAATTTACCACAAATGACGAAATAATAGAATTCCAAATTGTCTGTGTGGAACCAAAACTTGTAAGTAATTAGATCTGTTTTCCATTTTCATCTTACATTTTCAGATCCAGTTAATGCTCCTATTATCTGTACTTACTGTATTTTAGTGGTGTAGAAATTCAGAGCTTGGGGTACCCCCAAGACACCCTCCTAAAATGTTAGTCGTGAGAATTAAAGGTGTTGATGTCTTTAAAGGGCCAATCATGTGGTGATGATCACTAACGATTTTTGGTGTGCATTGTTATCTGAGCTCCTCATTTATGTGTCTTCTTCCTTTTGAGCCTCTTAACAGTGTTACCATTGAAGATGAGGAAATTCAGAAAGATTAAGTAATTTCCTGATGATCACACAGTTAGTGAATGACAGAGCCAAGACTCTCAAGCTTTCCCTATGACATACATCAGGACTTTAAAATTATACTTTCTTAGGAGAGCATTTTTGCTGGTGCTTTGAATATTTCCTGCGTTAAGTAGATCAACATCCTATTTCTTAAATCATATATTTTTATGAGAAAATGTGAGACAGTTGATATAAAGTTTTTCATGCCCCACTTCTTGTGTGCTCTAAACTGTGGCCAACTGTAACACACATACTTGTTTTTGAATAATGGAACTAAGAAATGAAATCTTGATGGATATGTAAGTCAGAGTACTTCAGAAATGTTAATTTATTCAGTGAAACATTTTATCCCTTCTATAAATGTGCTTGTAACTTTGGGTGTTTTTTAGTAGAGGTGATATTTAATAACATGCTAATGTTTCTCATTTTTATTTTAAAGGAAAACATCGTAAAACGGGAAGAGACGTGGCTATTAAAATCATTGACAAATTAAGATTTCCCACAAAACAAGAAAGCCAGCTTCGAAATGAGGTTGCGATTCTACAGGTACTTCTTTGATTCTCATTTGAGGGCTATAAAGTTCCCTCCTTCACTTTCATAAAGCAAAGTTACCTGGGGCATAGATATTTAAGAGCACTTTAAAAGAACTGAAAAGGGAGATCAAGTATCAGACTCCTGGCTGAGTAGTATCTTTCTTGAATTTAGGCAGCAGTTGTCCCTTTTTATGTATTTAATTCTAGGTTTTAATATGTTATTAGTATTCATTAAATGGTCATGTTTCAGCATTTGTTCATAGTGGACATGCTGAGACCATTTTGTTATATATTACAAATGACCTTGTCTTCATAAAGATTCTTCCTTTCTGCTGTGATAATTACATGAATCGGCCTTATAACTGTCAGTATATCAGGTATGAAAGATATGTCCAAGAATCAGATCTTCTTGATTGTATTAATGTCCATTTTATCTCTCCACTTGCTAATGGGCATGTCACTTAATTCCTCAATAATAACAGTTCTTTTTTCTTTTGAAACCAGAATTTGTTGATAAAACTTTTTAAAATTTTATTTACATAGTAATATATTTATTTATATAGAAAACTGAGTAGTTTGCTAAATGTTGTCAATGTAGCTATCTTGTTGTATACACAATTTAGATTATTGATGAATACTATTTTTATAACTGTCTTTTTACTATGAAAGATGATCTTAATTTCTAAATCACAATTTTATTAGACAATTTTTATTTCAAATATTGCCAACAAAGCAAAACAAATTGCATTTCTTCATTTATTGTTTTATTTAATAGCCATTTATTGAGTTACATACAATAAATTTAAAAGGTATGATTTCTACCCTAAAGGAGCTTATGTATACAGAAAACCAAATCATGACTTCTTTTTTTTTTAAATTAATTAATTAATTAATTTATTTTTAGTTTTTGGCGGACACAACATCTTTGTTTTGTATGTGGTGCTGAGGATCGAACTCGGGCCGCACGCATGCCAGGCAAGCACGCTACCACTTGAGCCACATCCCCAGCCCAAATCATGACTTCTGTACATAGAAAAAATAATGTAGGCTTTTTGGGGGCTCAGAATTTCTAAAAAAAAATTTCATGCTTTTGGGCAGCCAATGTAACACAATTTTCATTTTACATTTTCAGGTTCAGTTAATGCTACTATATTTTGTGTTCTCTGTTCACAATGTTGTCTGTTCTTATGAGAAAGAAGATAAACATAAATCTTAAGATGCCAGTTCGTGGATTTGTGGCTTAGCACTTGCTAATCAGTTACCAAAAAGAAACTTTTAAAAAATTATTTTTAGGGGCTGGGGTTGTGGCTCAGTGGCAGAGTACTTGTCTAGCATGTGTGAGGCACTGGGTTCAATCCTCAGCACCACATATAAGTAAATAAAAAAATAAAGCTACATCAACAACTAAAAAAAGTTTTAAAAAATATTCCCCATTTGGCAATATCAGCTTCAAAGAACATCTGAAAATTGGTAAATGATATCATTCCAAACCTGCCCCTTCTCTTCCAATCTCCACCTCCATGTGGTCTCCTGAGGCAGATTCCTTTGCAGAGAAAAAAACCCTCCAGATTTAGCATGCATGTGCACCTGAGACAAGACACAAGGGATTTCATAGTTAAAAGCTATGTCTTTCCACGTTTTATTGCAGAAGACTTACCAGATGTTGAGGGTCTAATTTGCTGTATCTCAGCCTTTGAATCATCTTCTGAGTCAACTGCTAACTGTAGTCAAGGAGAAAAATACAATATACCTGAGCATTGTTTCCTATCTTCTTTTCCTAAACATTAGATACAAACAACTCAGAGGCAGTAAGTAGACATATGAAATCATTTTCATTATGATGTGGTTTTCTTAAAGAATTTAGTTAGATTGAAAGCCAAATTCTTGCCCTTGAGCTTATGAAGAGATTGAACATTTTTCATATTATAGAAAGTTACTTATTATAGAGAGTCACTACTTAACCTCATTATCCCTAATAATTTTTGGCTTCATCCTTGAAACTAGTATTTAATAAGTTCTTATCTTGAGCTAGGTTCAGTACATACACATGAACAAAGAAACAAAAGTCTTTGCTGTCGTGGGTCCTTAAATTTTATCACTCTGTTATGCCTTTGGTTGGATGTTGGCAACATATTTATATATTGAATTTTTTAATCTAATAGCCCATAAAATCAGTCATTTTAGTGTTTGCTAACTTATGTAAGATATCAGGTTTGGTAATTCATACTTTGTCATAAAAACTGACAATTGTTTCAAGATGTGTTCATCAAAAATAGGAAACTCATCATGTCTTCCATATGAAATCAAAACCAAAAATCATTTAAACCTTTTTTCCATTGTCAGATATGTTACCTTCTCAGGAAGGATTTTAAATTAATTATCCAGATGCTGAGGTTCAAACTAACATCACTTGAATTTTTGCTCACATCTCACTACTACATATGTGAACACTATTCTGTTACTCTATATAAAGTTGTGGTCCATGCAGACCTGCTCTCCCACCCCTTTCCTGGTACTGCTCTTACTCTATTCCATTTTGGTTTTTTTTTTTTTTCATATCACTTATCATTTTCTAACCTATTATACAATTTTGTTTATTTTTTGTTGGTTCTTTTTAGTTATGTATGATAGAATCCATTTTGACATAATTATACAAGCATGGAATATATCTTGTTCTAATTCAGATCCCAGTACCTCTCCTTCCCCTTCCTTCTCCCCACCCCCTGCTCCCTTCCTTCTCTTGATCTTTCTGCCATTGACCTACCCATAGTTGTTCTTTTTTAAAATTAATTTCTTGTGGATGTACAAGATGGAAAGATTCACTGTAGTGTATTCATATATGTACATAGGAAAGTTATATCAGATTTATTCTGCTCTCTTTGTTTGCTTAAACCCTGCTTTTCCCTCCATTCCCCCTTGTCTAATCTAATACATATCTATTCTTCCCCTCACAGTGCCCCCACTTATTATGGATTAGCTTTCACATATCAGAGAAAACATCTGATCTTTGGTTTTGGGGGATTGGCTTATTTCACTTAGCATGATAGCCTCCAGATCCATGCATTTGCTGGCAAATGTCATAAATTCATTCTTCTTTATAGCTGAGCAATATTCCATTGTGCAGATAGGCCATATTTTCTTTATCCATTTATCTATTGAAGAGTACCTAGATTGGCTCCATAGCTTAGCTATTGTGAATTGAGTTGCTATAAACATTGATGTGACTGCATCACTATAGTATGCTGATTTTAAATCCTCTGGATACATACGAAGAGTGGGATAACTAGGTCAAATGGTGGTTCCATGCCAAGTTTTTTGAGGAATTTCTATACTACATTTCAGAGTGACCACACCAATTTGCAGTCCCACCAGCAATGTATGAGTGTGTACTTTTCCCCCGCATCCCACCAACATTTATTGTTATTTATATTCTTGATAATTGCTATTCTGAGTGGAGAGAATGAAATCTCATTGTAGTTTTAATTTGGATTTCTATAATTGCTAGAGATGTTGAATATTTTTTCATATATTTGTTGACTGTTATATTTCTTCTTTAGAGAGGTGTCTATTTAGTTCCTTTGCTGGTTATGGACCAGGTCGTTTGTTTATTTGTTTGTTTTGTGGAGGGTTTTTTTGGTGTCAATTTTTTTTTAGTTCTTTCTATATCCTAGAAATTAAGGCTTTATAAGAGGTGCAGGTGGCAATCAATCTTTCTTCATATATTTAATTTTTTCCTTTGCTTTAAATAAACTTTTTAATTTGATACTCTCCCCTTTATTAATTTTTTATTTGACTTTTTACTCTTGAGGAGTCTTTAAGAAAGTCAATTCCTGAGCTGATGTGTTGGCATGTTTGGCCTACATTTTCTTCTAGTAGGTTCAGTGTTTCTGGTCTAATTCCTAGGTCTTGTCATCCACGTTGAGTTGTTTTGTGCAGTGTGAGAGATAGGGGTTAAATTTCATTTTACTGCATATAGATTTCCCAGCACCATTTGTTGAAGAGGCTATCTTTTTTCCAATGTATGTTTTTGGCACCTTTATCTAGTATGAGATAACTGTATTTATGTGGGTTTGTCTCTGTGTCTTCTATTGTATTAAATTGGTCTTCATGCCTGATTTAGTGTCAATATCCAAGGTAAGGACTTCTACAGTGGAAACTACAGAACACTGAAGAAAGAAATTGAAGAAGACCTTAAGAGATGGAAAGACCTATGTTCTTGGATAGGCAGAATTAATATTGTCAAAATGTCCATAGCTCAGTGGCTAGACCACTTGCTTAGCATATGTGAGGCATTGGGTTCTATCATCAGCACCACATTAAAAAAATAAATAAATAAATAAAATAAAGGTATTGTGTCCATCTATAACTAAATTTTTTTAAAAAATGCCCATCATATCAAAAGTGCTGTACAGATTCAATGCAGTTCTCCTCAAAATTCCAAAGCTGTCTTCACAGAACTGTCATGAAATTCACTTGGAAAAATAAGAGACCCAGAATAGCCAAAGCAATCCTTAATGGGAAAAGCAAAGCAGGAGGTGTTACAATACCAGACCTTAAATTATGGAATTTTATTCAGCATATTTTCTGTAGGTTCTTTGCCCTACTCCCAATTTATTTTTTTTTAATTTTTATTATTGGTTGTTCAAAACATTGCATAGTTCTTGACATATCATATTTTATACATTCGATTCCTACTCCCAATTTAAACCCTACCACTATATAAAAATCAACATGGCAGGGCTGGGGTCATGCCTCAGGAGTATAGCACTTGCCTAGCACATGTGAGTCACTGGGTTCAATCCTCAGCACTACATAAAAAATTAAAAATGAACAAATAAAATAAAGGTATTGTGGGCTGGGGATGTGGCTCAAGCGGTAGCGCGCTCACCTGGCATGCATGCGGCCTGGGTTCGATCCTCAGCACCACATACAAACAAAGATGTTGTGTCTGCCGATAACTAAAAAATAAAATATTAAAAATTCTCTTTCTTGGGCTGGGGATGTGGCTCAAGCGGTAGCGCGCTCGCCTGGCATGCGTGCGGCCCGGGTTCGATCCTCAGCACCACATACAAACAATGGTGTTGTGTCCGCCGATAACTAAAAAAAAATAAATATTAAAAATTCTCTCTCTCTCCCTCTCTCACTGTCTCTTTAAAAAAAAAATTCTCTTTCTCTCTCTCTCTCTCTCACTCTCTCTTTAAAAAAAAGTAAAGGTATTGTGTCCATAAAAAAAAAATCACCATGGCAGATATCATTGTTTTGTTCACTAGTGAATCTCTAATATCAGAAATTATTTCTGTCATGTATTAGGTACTTAATAACTATTTGTTGAATAATTAATTAAATCATACAAAATACTATCCTGTTGCATAAGATACCCTTCATTATATCTTACCAGCAAAAGGTTAGACTACATTTGCTACTAATGGTTAATTGTTTGACTAATTGAGAAGGATTATGTATGGATTGTTTTGCAAAAGTCTTCTCTGTGCATTTTATATTTTTTATTAAAAGATTAACTTTTGGGATCTGAAAAGATAGAGTGGTAATGCAGATAGGAGTGGGGGTTGGAATTTCAACTCACCAACTCTGTGATTTATTCCTAAAAAGTATCATAATCAAAGTCAGTGGAATGGAAAGGAAGATGAATATCTTTCTTTCACTGTCAAAGTGTATGACCTCACTCTGGGAATGAGTTTTAAGTCTGTGTGAATCATTTAGATGAAAGAAGGGACAAGTCCAGGCAGACAGTTGGAGGAGTTGGCAGGGAAGGTAAGCACAAGGTACAGTGAGGAGGGAGATTTAAAAAGGAACAACTGATCAGTGCTAATAAGATTAGTCCAGTGGGAGAAATTAAAAAAAAATAGGACAGTCATATTGTTATGTCTTGAGGGCATTCCTTAATATAGCTCTTGAGATCTAACATTTCATAGGCACTCCTTCTCATATTCTACCCTTAGGACATCTCCACTGTTGTGCCACTCATTGCAACCAACAACCTACTTAAAACCAAACATTTAATACTAATGTCGTTCTCTGCAAGATACGGTCTCCCTGACTTTGTCAATTTTGCTATTATTCCAGTTTCCTAGGCAAGAACACTTTCCCCTCAATTAGTGAAAATATTAGGATTTTCATTAATACATGCAAAGCACTTCTTACTTTAAGTGAAGAAATTGCTAGACTTCTGGACCTCATAAAATGATTAAAATTCATTAAGGTATTTATAATCTCTTTGGATAATCAGATATAATGATCTCCAAGCCAGAATGGCTATAGAAACATAGTGAACAGACCACAGATCATGGCTGCAGCCACAGCATTGGCATAAGGAAGAGCTTCAAAGGGGATGGAGGTATTGGAGAAATTGAAAGATTCGTAGGCTGTATACCTAAAGAAATGGCAGAAAGAACCAGCACCTCAGTAAAATAAATATTCTCTAAGAATCCGTAGAAAACTTTTAATCATTTTAGAACTGTGGTCTTTGATTTTCTTCACATGCCCTCAAAAAGAATTCTAAAAACTTTATATTCACTTCTATATTTTGAAGTCGATATCTGGAACTATTTTGTCAAAAGTTTAGACTTTTCGCCAGATGCGGTGGCACATGCCTGTAATCCCAATGGCTTGGGAGGCTGAGGCAGGAGGATTGTAGGTTCAAAGCCAGCCTCAGCAGAATTGAGGTGCTAAGCAACTCAGTGAAACCCTGTCTTTAAGTAAAATACAAAATAGGGCTGGGGATGTGGCTCAGTGGTTGAGTTCAATTGCTAGTACCCCACCCCTCCCAAAAAGAAGTTTAAAGAGTTTTGACTCTCTAGTGTATTAAAATATTAGTATTTGAAATTAATGCTGTTAAATCACTCCTTTACATGTATATGTTCCTGGAATGAGGCTGAATGTGCCTTAGCACAATGCCTGGCCCCTCTAGACACTTAGTGAATATTTGTTAAATGAATTATGTAGCCACCAATAAGGAGTCAGGGTGATACACAACTTTGCAGAGCATGGCAATAAAAAAATAAAATATTTCTTACCTTCATTCACTTTTGTCCAGAAAAAAAAAAAAAGTGATTTGTCTTCACAGAGCAAGCTTAAAAGTGTATTCTCTGGTTGTTCAAGCGTAGGTGGGGAGGAGATAATCACAAGAGAGAACCAGAGAAAAACATCACAAAATGTGGGTGGGAAAATGAAAAAAATTCAAAACTGGTGTTTTTATTTAATCAAGAAGAAATCAATTAGTTTTCTAGAGGAAAAAATGTGCAAAATGTGGGTACTTTTTGTAGTGTGTGTTGAGAGGTTAGTTTATACTTCCCTTTCATCTAATCTGTTTATTATGTTTCTTCAAATATGTCTTCATATTTGTTTGCATAAAGAATTTTCATGAAATAATAATAATAATAATTATTATTATTATTATTATTATTATTATTATTATTATTATTTTGATATTAGGGATTGAATCCAGAAGCAGTGTACCACCGAGCCATATCCCCAGACCTTTTTAGTTTTTAGTTTAAAGGAAAGAGTCTCTTTAAGTTGCTGAGGGTCTCACTAAGTTGCTGAGGCTGGCTTTGACTTTTGATACTCCTGCCTCAGCCTCTGAAGTCCTGGGATTACAGGTATGCACCACTATACCCAGATTCATGTAATTCTTTAGAAAGAAATATTTTGCATATGTAAGTTAATCTTGTCAACTCCATGTTCCAAAAAATGAAGCCTATAAATTAGGCAATACATAGTCAAATACAGAGAAAAATAGAAAAGAAACATCCCATAAGAAAAAAAAATAAGAATTTAGAAAGTTTCCCAAATGTTCTGTCACAGTGAAAACCTAGTTTCCAAGGTTCCAGATTCCAAGTAAAAACTTTTCCATTTTTCAGTAAATCTTTTTCAACATTGATTTTTTTAAATTATGGACTAGAAACCATGGTTGGTGTGCTTGCTTCACGGGAGTATTTGGGGAATTCAATGAATAATATATAAAATATTTTTAATCGGTATTTCCCAACATATTTTTGAAAGAGCATACACAGTCTTGTGAGCTCCCTCATGGAAGAAAGGGGAAGAAGCTTCTTTATTGACAGAGTTGGGAATATATGTGCTATGTCTAGATCATCCACATCTTGGAAGTGAACATACACTTTCACTTATGAAAGATTTAGAGAAGTTCCATAATTAAGATCTTATTTCATTTTGAGAATATGCCATTAATAAGCTAATTTTGCCACGGAATCCTATACAAATGTAAGACAGTATAATTTGACCTTTTGGAATATCATGTTCTATCTTCTGTTCCTGTTCAGGAGACCTATCTATTTACTCCAGTTCCTGTTGTGCATTCTGTCTATACAGAGAGTTTAACCTGGTAATAGAATGTTTTGCTTTCTGGAGTGCTGGCTGACTTCTAAATATAGAAGTTGGTCTACAGTGATACAATTTATTAAAAATTACACTTTGGACTTATGTGTTCATGTCTCCAGCCAGGTAGGTGAACAGAAAATAAACCATGTGCATTCATTTCTGTGCATCCAGTATAAAATATAAAAAAGGTATTTGATTGATTTTCCATTTTATTTAGGATAAAATAGCTTGGTATTGTATAAAGTCTTATTTATTTATTAAAACAAGCCATGCTTTCTTTCCTCTCTTTCCCCTAAACACAAACCCAGTATTGGCATGAATAAAAGAGGGGCATAGTTCATGGATGGAATGTTTACTAAAACTGGTTTTTAAAAATACCAAATAGTGTGATTGCTGGATCATATAGTAATATATATATATATATATATATATATATATATATATATATATATATATATATATATGAAGTACAGAAGTATCTTCCAAAGTGGCTGCTTCATTTTGCATTTTCAGCAACATTGAATGAGAGCTCCTTAATTTCTGTCTTTGTAGGCTTTGCTGCTGCTTCTCAAATATTACATCTATTTGCCAAAATTCCTCTTTAAATTCTAGCCTTGTTTTGGTGTTAGGGGGTGTGTACTGTCATGTGTACAAGATCCTTGCTGGGTGAGGGGCTTTCTTGAGTTTTGTGATAAAAATCTCATTTTCCTTGTCTCCCCCCAAAATTAAAGTTTCAGCAAAATTCAATCATATACAAATGTTACTGCCAACCATACCCCTGAGTATGATCTCAGATGATAGACTGAAGACATCTAGTTTTTGTTGTTTGGGTCAGTTTTAATTGTAGAGAATTTTTAAAGACTATTTTTCTAAAAGCAGTTTAAGGTTAGCAGGAACAGAGAATTTCCAAATACCTGCTGCCTTAACCTCCTCACTTAATAAGTATCTTCCACCAGAGTGGACCATTTGTTACAACTGACATAATCACCATAAATCCATAGTTTGCATTAGATTTGCTTTGACTATAAATTGAGTGGATTTAAACATGTGTAATAACATGTATCCATCATTGTAGTGTCTATCATACAGAGTATTTTCACTGCCCTAGAAGTCCTCTGTGCTTCACTTATTCATCCTTCCCTCTTTCCCAAATGCAGGCAACCACAGAAATTTTTACTGTGTTCATGGTTTTGCCTTTTCCAGAGTATCACATATTGAAATTACACCATATGTATTTTTTTCAGATTGCATTTTTCCATTTAGTAATAGATGTTTAGGTTTCTTCCATGTCTTTTCATGGCTTGGTAGCTCATTTCTTTTCAGGGCTGAATAATATTCCATTGTCTGGATGTACCAGAATTTATATATTCATCTACAGAAGGACATCTTGGTTGCTCCCAAGTTTTGGCAATTATGAATAAGCTTGTTTTAAGCCTTCAAATGCAGGCTTTTCTGTGAACGTAAATTTCTAATACCTTTGAGTAAATACCAAATAGTGTGATTGCCGGATCATATAGTAAAAATATATATATATATATGAAGTACAGAAGTATCTTCCAAAGTGGCTGCTTCATTTTGCATTTTTCAGCAACATTGAATGAGAGCTCCTGTTTTTGCATGCCCACGCCAGCATGACAATGTATGTTATCAGTGTTCAGGATTTAGGCAGTTCTAATCAGTATGTAGTAGCATCTTAGTGTTTTATTCCCATTTCTCTGATGCTGTATGATGTGGAGCATCTTTCTATATGGTTACTTGCTATCTGTATTTCTACTTTATTGGATGGCACAGATTTACCTTTACAAGTCCCTACTTGGTGCCATGAGTCTAACAGAGCTAATGCTTGGTACTTACTACCTGACTAGAGGTGGCAAGGCTGACAAGGTCCCTTGGTGTCTCCCTCCTCCATACCACCTTTACTACCAGTATCTTGACTGGTATAAGTCTTTCCTAGTGGAATATCCATCCCTAGAATATTTTCAGGAATGAGAGAACTTAGCATCAAATATGGATTAATTGTCTTCCCTTTGTTTATAAAGAACCAGTAAATAGTGAGTTCCGGGTGAGTCTCTGGACATACTCTGTAGACCTTATTGTGGTGCAACTGTACCCCTGCCCCTCATCATGGGGAGTGAGGGGTGTGTCCACCTAAATAACCTACAAAACAGGAGCACAGAAATTCCTCACCCTCCCCTGTAGGGTGAGCAGAGGAGAAAGGATGGAACTGTTACTTAGGCTTAAGTTCCATCCCTAAGGATACTGAGATGCATTAGGTGATTTAGCTTTTCACTGAAGTTGCTGGTACAAAGCAAATCATGCCCCATCAGGTTTTTGTTGTTGTTGTTGTTGTTGTTATTTTAATTAGTTTCTTAATTCTTTTTTCTCTTTCATTTTTATCTGTCCTTATTTTGTATCAGGATTTGTGACAGAGCCCTGTCCCTACCACATTCAGTCTCTCCCTGGTCAGCAGTAAACATCATAAACATCCTGACAGTTGAGTTTAGGAGGAAGGGAGAAGGGCTATTTCATTCTCAAGGTGGAGGTATAAGTTTTTATTTCATTCTGGCTATTAAAATGGTTTGGTCAGGTCCTTGAAGGACCTGCGTGTAAATGGCTTATTGCATGTTCAGTTCATGCAGAAAACCCTGGGCTTCCTCAGTGCTTTTCCTTGGGGATCCTTCTCCTGACAGATGCTGTTCATTTGGCCATGCGGCTCTCATTCCTAAAATGATATAATCTAGAAGGGAATGATTTCCTTGGATATGGTGGTCATTATTTAGGTGCCACCTAAGGACTGGGTAAGTGATAATAGTACTCATTTTCTCAGCTTCACTTTCCCCAGAGAAATGCAATTTCTTTCTGTGTCCCAGAGTCATACCATCCAGGCATTCAGATTCTCATAGGGCAGTTGTTTAAAAGTTTTTGCACTATGTAGCAATTCTATAGCAGTATAATCCTGAATAGTTGTACTTTCCTGAACAAAAGTATCCACCTCCTGCATCTGAATATTTTGTGCCCTTGCTTTAAATTGCAATAATGATGGAGAGAAAAAGCAAGGCTCATAGGCAACAGATCCCTTATCCTCTATCATTTCAATCTCTGCCTCTTCCACACTACCCTTCTCCCAAGGATTTCATTTCTTTGCATCCCATCTGATCTCAAGATAAAAGATAATAGCTTGCACCTGTTTTCTCTTCCAGTTCTTTTCCCCAGCCACACAGAGTAGCAATCTAGGGTTTCAAACTTGGCATCTCAGTTTCTACTTTTTTAACCAGGTTAAAGGCTAAGTGAAAGGTAGAGAGATAAAGATCTCTTTCACGTTATAACTGTGCTTCTAATTTCATTATCCTTTCACTCACAGCTATGTGGGCATTGGGAGCCAATGGAACTGCTCACAGAAACGCCACCCCAATGTAGTGGTAAGATGCCACCCTTTCTTACCACAGTGCTCTAAATCCATTGATCTTGGGATCTCCCATTGCTTACTTACCAGAATTTAACATACAGGCCACCCCTCCCCATACAAAGATAGATGGCTGTCCCCAAGATTTCCTCCTTGCATATTTTCTTTCCCTTTTCCATTTCCTGGCCATCTCACCAGTTATTTCAGAACAATCCACTATGTAAGAACCAGACCCAATGCCTTGAGACCAAAGAAAAGAGAAAGATCCAAGATTGTGCAGAACACATATTGTTTTTTGCAAAGCGGAGGTTACTGATGGCAATTTAATCCTGGGTGGCAGCAAAATCAAGTAAATTCCTGCATTTTGTGTCAGAAGGAGGGGAATGGTGAGTGGTTTGGATCTGAAAAGGCCCTCAAAGTCCACTGTGTTCAGAGATGGGGCTTTGGGGAAGTGATGAGGCTCTGACTTCAACAGTGGATTAATCCATTGGTGGCAGAATGGACTACTGGGCGGTGGGAACTTGTTGGAGGAAGTAGGTCACTAGGGGCATGACCTGGAAGGACTTATTGTCTCTCTGGCATCTCGCTCTCAGGCACTCATGCTCTCTAGCACTTCCTCTCTCTCTCCCTCCCCCCCCCACTCCTTTTCTCCACTTCCTGGCTGCCATGAGCTGAGCAGCCTTTCTCTGCCATGCCTTTCTACCACGATGTTTCTGCAAAGGAGTTATCTGACCTTAGACTAAAACCTCTAAAACTATAAGCCAAAATTAATTTTTTTTTCTTTTTGGTGTTTTTGTGAGGTATTTTAGTCACATGACACAAAGCTGATTAACATGATTTGTTAGGTCAAAAGAGACTTCATCTAAGCCAGAATATACCTGGTTTATCTTAAGCTAATATCAAAGAGTCAGGTACATTTCTGGCATAAGGGTCCAGTTGTAAGGCTCCATACCGTTTTGATGGTTTGTTCTACTCATAATATACTGGGGAAAAATGCAGGAAACTCTGAATAGTGTTAATCTGGAGTAAGCCTGGCCTTTACAACTCAATGTGGCTATAGTCATGTCAAGCTGAATCTGCATTTTTAATCTTCCTAAATAGGTATTTTCTTCCAATCAAAGATATATTGAAACAAACAAACAAACAAAAAACGGAGAATGAAAAACTAAATGTGTCAGCATTGGTAAAATACTGATAATCATTGAAGTTAGGTGATATGTATATGGACTTCTTTACATTTTTTTCACTTGATTTTTGAGTAGATTAGAATATGTTCACTTATAAATAAGTAATATAAATAATAAATTTTATTACAAGTGTTTTTTGACTCTTTCCTTCAGTTCCAAAAAGCAAAAAAAAATCTCTTATTCTTGTTCTAGAATTGAGGGATGTGGTAGACAGACCAAATAATGGAGGCTTTGTATGCTGTGGTATGTATGGTGCCCCACAGATATACATATCTAGTCCACAGAACCAATAAATATGTTATCGTAGGTGGCAAAGGGACTTTGCAGATGTAATTCAGGATATAGATCTTAAAATTAAAAAATGAGCTGGCATTTTCCAGGTAAGTCTAATCTAATCCTATGACTCCTTAAAAGCAGATCTCTTTTTCCTGCTGGAAGAAGCCATGGGAGTTTTGAAATTCAAGGACTCAGCACACAGTAGCTGGGCAGAAGATGGATGGGCAACATGACAAGGAATTCAGGCAGTGTCAGGGAGCTGAAAGAGTCCCTTCACTCACAGCCAGCCAGGAAACAGGGAATTCATCTCTGCAGTCCAAATAACTGGATTATATCAGCAATCTAAATGATCTTGGAAGCAAATTCTCCCTCAGAGCCTACAAATAAGAGAACAGCTTGCCAACAGCTTGATATCTGCTTAGGAAAACCATATCAGAGAAAACAGCTGAGTTCACCAGACTTGTGACCTACATCTGTAAGATAATAAATGTGTGTTGTTTTTAATAAGTGCACACAAACAGCAAGGAGAAAAATGGGGCATGACAAATGAGGCTGTACATGTTTGTGGTAGGTTGTACTTAATCTGGTGTAGTCTCCGTCAGGCGAAAGGCCAAAGAATGTTTTCTTCCGTGCACTCACCATAAACTTTCAGTGACCCAAGTGAAGCAAGAAATTGGGTCTAGATCCTTTTAAAATGCCAGGAGATTTGCCCAATAATAATAATAATCCCTAACCCTTACTATGTACCAGGTAAAATTCCAAGTATTTTTTATATGTTAAATGATAATTCTTGACTGTTAGGCATATTATTATCCTCAGAGAGTCTGGATAACTACCAGAAAGTCAGGAGCTGGAATTCAAACTCAGAAAGCCTACCTCCAGAGGTCTTGCTCCTGAAATCATGCTGCAGGATTTGGGACCATCCCTATAGATACGCCTGTTTCTAAACTGAAAACCCAAAGAAAACAAGGAAGTTGAAAGCCCTTTCCTAAGGGGCAGAGGGTACAGTGTTCATTATTGTGTGAACAGCCCATTTTCAAATCTTGATTTCTCGTCCTCAGGAAAATAATGAAATTGTGGGAAGATTTTCACAAATCACATAGGGAGAATTAGCATGATGGGAAGGGTGTAATTTAGAAGGGATACTGCCTTCCTGCTCTCTCGTTGCCTTGAGAATGATTTGATATGGTTTCTCCTTATTAAGAACTAAGTGTAAAATAAATACAGATCACCTAGATAGGGGGAAGATCCTGGTTTTCTTTCTATCAAAGATGTTTAACATTTTCAAAAACAGTGGACAAATCTGGTGTCTTCAAGAGGTTATACCTGGAAAGTAAAGAAAACTATCCTGTCCTTGACACTAAGGGAAATCATTTTGTAACTCATATCAATGGTGGCATATGATATTCACAGCTATATTGTATTAGTCAGCTTTTTGTCACTTGACCAAAATACCTAACATACAACTTACAGAAAACTTATCCTGACTCAGCTTCAGAGGTTTTAGTCCATAATCTGCTGGTTCTGTTGCTCTTATCCTGAGGTGAGTCAGAACATCATGGTGAAAGGGCATGGTGGAGGAAAGCTTCTCAGCTCATGGCAGCCAAGAAAACAAAAAGGGAGTAAGGAAGAGACCAAGGATAACATATACTCTCCAAGGGTATGCCCTCAAGGATCCACCATACAACTATATCTCAACTCCTACACCTTCTACCACCTCTCAATAATGTCATCAAATTATTATCCCGCAGAGAAGGTCAGATTCTTCATGATCCAATCACTTCCCAAAAGCCCCACCTCTGAACATTGCTCCTTTAGAGACCAAGCCATAAACACAGGAGTCTTTGTGAGGCAATTCAAATCTAAACTATAACACAGATCATTGATATTGATCATAAAAATTGTTACTTATGATCATTTATCTATTATCAGAATCCTGAGACTGAAGTCATAATGAAAAAGTCATATATTTTATTTTTTTCTGAAGAGAGACTGTCACTATCACATTTGTTGCAAACTGTGGCTAAATATGTCAGATATATATTAGCATATCTGAAATAAAGGCATTTAAATATTAAAGATTATTATTCACTTAATAAGGAGATAGAGGTTTTCTTTATCTTTCTATAAAATGTATCAAACTTATGATGTCTTTAATGTGTATCAGGCACTAGACTAGGAACACAGTTAATTAAAGTACAGGCACTAAGGTGCTTGTAGTTTTATAGGTAAGAGAAATAGACTCGCCAATAAAGATAAAAGTTATAAAAGAAGATTGCACTGAAGGCTCTGGAAATGGAGAGATCCAAGTCAGGCTCTAAAGAGTCAATGAAAGTTGCCTCCAACCAGATATTCAAACCAACCCATGGGTGGGTCAGGTTATGGAAACAGTATGCCTCAAAAAATAGAAAGATTATGTGTGGCTTGTTGTGAAAATATTTCAGTAAGTCAACAGAGAAGGCTGGATATGTGGAAGAGGAGAGGAAGAGGTTGGAGAAATATTCAAGTGGGAGGAAGAGAAGCAGCTGATCGTGTAGGGTTTCATGTGCCTTGCTGAAGGGAAACACCTTATCCTGAAGGTGGTGGTGATTCACATGTGGGCTGGAAGCTTGATGGTGTGATCAGAATCACTTTGGGAAGATCAGAGTGATAACCTTTGGAAGAATGCATTGGAGAACAAAACCTAAGAAAGGAGGTCAGTTGGAAAGCAGTAGCAGGTCCTTGGGAAAGACTTAAGGTCTCAAACTAAGGCATAATCATGAGGAGGAGGCAGGGATGAGAGAGATTAAGGAGGTTGACTCCAACCACTTTAGAGAATGATTATTGTTCAAGTGAAGAAGTACATGTTTAGGATGACTCTCAGCTCTCTGAGCTGGATGGGTCATCAGTCACCAAAAGAGGAAACATTGGAAGAATAAGTTTATATAGAGAGACACTGATTCATTGCTGGACATTTTTCATTTAAATGAACATAACAAAACACAGGTAAATATAAGATTCTGATTTCAGGGGAGTTTACCATATCAATTGAGCATCATTTTTAACAAAAAAATATTGTATAATCATATATGCTCTCTAAAGAAGACTTTTAAGCCATTTACCAGGGAATTATTGGCTATTTCTCTTTCATAAAGCATTAGGTGAGTGTGATTTCTAGGACCATTAAATGAAGTAGAAATTGTGAAAGATTGTAATTAGAAAATGTATATGATGGCATGCTCTTTTCTCAATCCTGGGAAACTGACAGGAATGAGAATAAACAAAGTTATTGCTCTAGTACTATACCTTCGAAGAGGACATTTCATACTCCACCTACATTGCTATGCAATGGAACAGTCTTCCTTCTGCTGTTTGCCATTTAGAATTTAGATACTAGACTTTTCTCTGTTCTGTTTTCCCTGTCTCAATGTGAGCTACCTCATTCAGTCATTTAATAGAAGAGTAGTTAGAAGTTCTCATATGAAAGCTGTTTTACTCCTAAAAAAAAATCTTGAAAAGCAAGGTCGAATCTAATTTTTCTTTTTCTCATCTCTCTTAAATTTGAGTAGAATAATCCTAAAAATTGAAGGTGAAACAAAGACTGGAAACATAAAGCAAATTTATAACATCTAACTTTATAGAATAAATTCTCAACTCCAGATTTATAATAAAGCAACTCTATTAGTATTAAGGAAATTACTACTTATACATTGATATTAAAGCATATTGTTTAACATGAATCCAAAATATAAGCTAAAATGTACACATAAACTAAAAGATTAATATTAGTTTATTATTTTTTAAACAAAATATTTTTTATAAAAGTCTTTGCACCTAGTGACTAGTTTCCATTTAAGAATTTTCTAGGTGACTTGTATCACAAAAATTTTTGTTTTGATCTCCGAGTGATATTTTGTCCCAGACTTGAAGCAACTTCTATTCACCCCATGGATATGTCATCAATCTGTTATGTGTGAATGTGCACTATTCTTTCCTTTCCTTGACCAAATGTTTCATTTCCTGAAAATGAAATTACTTAAATGCAACAAACAGATGGTCAAAGAGTCCTGTAGAAGCTTGCACTGCTACAAAATTTATTATCTGAATTCCTGAGGTAAGCCTGAGAATTTAGCAAAAATTCTTTTTCACACATAACTGTGCCATAGTTGATATTGCGATCTTCCTGCCATTTTAAAATTCACTTTGGACATTAGGAAGAAAAGACTAAAAAGCTATTTCCTATTTTATGTGAAAAAATTAAAAGTATGATAAAATCACACGGACCACATTGGTTTAGACTTATCTTAAAATTGTTCTTAAGATATTAAAAAATAACATCATAAATTATATATGAAAATAGAAAAAATATAGCTTGATTCTCTTCCGATTTTAAGTCTTCAAAAAGTCTGTTCTCTAGGTTAAAGAAATACTCCTTATCAGAATAGCATGGGGAATTTAGATAAATAAGACATGATTCTTTGTACCCTCTTTTCTTTTTTTTAATTGTCAGATATAAAAAGTTTGGACATTTGGTTCAATGCAAAAAAAAATAATCTCTGTGATGCCTCTGTCTCAGGTATATATCATACTTTAAATAACAATTTATTATATACCCAACCATTCAAAAATAGCAAAGCCATTTTGCTGTTGGAAAATTTTTCAGCTGTCACTCAATGTATTCTTTAGGAAACCTGTAAAGCACAAAGACTTTTGTAAAAGAGCAGTGGCCAGTGCAGTGAGCATGTGAACTTTTGTAAAACTTTTCCAGTTGTTTATACATGGCCTTTAGTCAGATGCTTTCATTGAATTATGTTGTTTCTTCTTTAATCTATATACCTAACCACACTCAAAGTCCAATATCAGAAAATAGCAAAATTTTCCTTCATACAGATGCATTAGAAGACATTTGTGAAGTCCTGCAAAGATTACAATGAATATATCACAAAATAGGTGCTAGCGAACACCTTCGTAAATCTTTCCTGTTGTTTTGGCCTAAAATATTCTGGGAATTCTCCAATTAGAAAACATATGTTAAAGTTTTACCATCTGTTATAGGGCTTGCTCAAGTTATGTTATGGTGTGGGGAAAAGGGAAAAAAAAGAATATAATGAGTAAAAGACTTCAGCACTTCTAATAACTCACGTACTAAGAGAAATATAAGAAGAGAAACATGAGGAGTGATGTTACAAATATATTCAGGGGATCTATTCAGGGGATCTTCCAGGTCATGTGCAGACTCCTTTCTCCTCCAGCCTTCGGAGTCTCAGATGAGGTTAGCAGAAGCAGTAGGCTACCCAGTTACAGAACAGTTCCCTTCCTCTCCTGCCCTCTCTGGGCCTTCAAGGTTACTGTGCCTTAGCCTTCCCTCTGCCCATACACAGGAGACCCTCAGCCTTGCTGTCTGTTTCTTTTAGTCTGCCCCTTTCCTATTCATTGTACTTGCACCCTACTCAGACATAAAAGCCTTGGTCATATAAGGAAGCCAGTCTCCCCAGAACACTGCCTAAGTGCTTAAAGTTGGATTAAATAGAAGTAAGAATCAGTGGGGGGGCTGGGGATGTGGCTCAAGCGGTAGCGCGCTCGCTTGGCATGGTTTGATCCTCAGCACCACATACAAACAAAGATGTTGTGTCCGCTGAAAACTAAATAATAAATATTAAAAAAAATTCTCTCTCTCTCTCTCTCTCTCTCTCTCTCTCTCTCTCTCTCTCTCTCTCTCTCTCTCTCTGTCTCTCTCTCAAAAAAAAATCAATTGGGAAGATACTCAAAGAGGAAGGTGCTCTTGGCACATCTCCCTCTCTTAGTGGTTTGTCCCAGGAGAGTCAGAACCTCAGCAGAACTCTCATGCAATCTTAAAGTTTCTGCTGTGACCATTAGTTTAAGAGAGGACAGCTGAGGCCTTGGACATTTGAAGGCCAGTGATTTGTCAAGTGAGTGTGGTTCCTCTGCCAGGAAAGGGGATATAATAAATAGGGACTATGACAACATTGGGGAAGTTTTCTGTATGAACAATCCACATATCAAATATAAGTGTATTCTAGATGGTTATATTAGTCTCCCACTTACGAATCTGGTACCCACAATACTCAAAGCCAATTGCCTATCTAGTGTTATTTGTAGGAAGTCAGAAAAAAAGAGTAGTTAGTGTGAGCTTTGTGAATCCCAACCCCTCTCCATAGGCCTTTTCTCTGACCACGATAGAACAACCCTGGAGGCCTTGTCTATGGGAAGTAGTCAGATTTGACTAGTTTACAGTACAGCAATTTCAAGAATGATTCTAGCCCTTGAGAGGTGAAAGGCTTTTAGATGGTTGTGTAAGCATCTGCTCAGACCACATTAATAAATTCTTTAACCACATTATGCCACATAAGCAGGCTCCAAGACATTAGAATCAAAAAGACTCATCAAATGTCTATGGCAAAGATCAAAATAGCCCCCATAGAGAGACTTTATTAACATGGGAGCTTACCCCAAGCATAGCCCAGCTCTGTATCCAGCAATACATGAAGTTCTTTACAAGTGGATTCAACCATAGCCTCTGGTCTCCAGAACCCATCTGTGAGGTTTCTAGTGAGCCATTTCAAGTTTTAAGTAGTAAAAATTTCATTTTATATAAAATTGTTATCACCCAATGAATTTTTTTTTCCCTCTGTTCAGCTCTGTTATTTAAGTTAGATCCTGATTTTGTGGGGGTAGATAATTTTTGTTTATAATGAAACTTGTTTATTTCCTCATTGAAATGTAACTGGAACATACAATTGTTTTGTAATATTACGATTTTTTTGTTGTTGTCATGCACTTTGTATAAATAAATAAATGTCAAATGGCCAAAGGGTTTTGTTAGGACGTAGAATAACTCTCCGATTTAAGCATTGTTGAAAGTGTAATTTTACTTGATATATGTGATTATTATCAGGTAAGCAAAATGAAGCCTACCATTACTCACCATATCTTTATTGTGGAGCTGTTTATGAAATGCCCAAGAACTGGGCAGGACTAGCATGTAGCGTGGTTTTGTAGACAAAGCAAGCTTCAATCATAACTTTTTTGCTCTGTACATAAGAATACTCACTATGTATAAGAGCTTCTCTGACACCTCCAGGAGCATAGCAACTTCAAAAGGTTTTGGCTAAGACTGCAGCACAGTCAGATGCACTCCATGTGTGAATTTCATCTTTTCTACATTGAATTTTTACCAGTTGTGTAGAGGTGGCCTAGTATGCCTTTTTAGGACAGTACGCTTAATATTGGAGATGATCCGAAGAAATTGCAGATTTCTCAGTATGGTATTCTAATTAAAACCTAATTAGCGATTCACTGTGCTGGAAGTTGGAATTTAGCATAGAAATAATTTCACTAGGCATAGAAAGTAAAGATGTATATTTTGGAGACATTAGAATTTCAAAAATATAAGGCAGCACATGTGGAATTTAGAGGTGTTAAAAAAATCTTAAGTGTGGGCTTCTCCATAGCTTTGAGCTTGAACAGTTTTGTATAATCAGTGAGCTTGCCAAACAGTATCAAAAAACTCATTTTCTTCAAGTGCTTTATTTATCTTTAATAGAACCTTCATCACCCTGGTGTTGTAAATTTGGAGTGTATGTTTGAGACGCCTGAAAGAGTGTTTGTTGTTATGGAAAAACTCCATGGAGACATGTTGGAGATGATCTTGTCAAGTGAAAAGGGCAGGTTGCCAGAGCACATAACGAAGTTTTTAATTACTCAGGTAAGAAATCAATTAGAGGCAGAAAAAAATAATTTAATATCAAATGTTATAACTGTTTTACGACAGCTTCCTAGCCTTGTTGTTTAGTCTGTACTTCCAATCTAAACTACACTAGGAAAGGTTGCAGAGCTTATTATTGTGTGCTCTGATTAGTATCTGTTAGTCAGAGTCCAGTATACCAAATTAATAACATGGAAGTCAGCCCATGTATTGGGATTATTCATGGGACTTTAAAAAGTACATTGGCTTAGTCCTGATTCAATGTAAATATTTAAGAATGCACATTCCTGATGCATATTGAATTCCTTTGTCTACACTTGTGTTGGTTGCTGTTTGAATACCATAATAAGATACTTCTTCCATTGAAATTTCCCTAGCAACTCGCTGTGTTCATCTACTCCATTTTAGTGTCTTGAGCAAACTGGACTGGCTATTGTGCATTTTATCTTGGTCTTTTAAATTTATGAACTGGTAGAAAACATCTTCAAATTAATAGACTGAAATGAAAGCATTTTGGTGATTATCTTCTTTATAGATACTCGTGGCTTTGCGGCATCTTCATTTTAAAAATATCGTTCACTGTGACCTTAAGCCAGAAAATGTGTTGCTGGCATCAGCCGATCCTTTCCCTCAGGCAAGTATAAAAGCTTCTCTCAGCAAAAAGCCAGCTGACAGCATCACTGGCTCCCAGGCAGCATCCTGTCACCTTCTCCCTCCCGACCCCACTTCAAGATCTTTGTTTCAAGTTTTCTCTATGTGTTCCCATCCATTTGTTGCCTTCTTATATTTCAGGACTGTGACTTTGTCACTGGCTTTTCAGTTCAGTGAGTCTTAATAGTACATACCTGTGCCTTCTTATTGCTTTGCTTTTCTTTTTTTGGTTGGGTGGGGGGTGTCTTTCCAAACTGGCCTAAGGTTGAAACCTCTGGCTCTGAGAGTGAGGACACTTGAGAGTCCCAGAGAGCTATCGGTCTCTCTAAGGTTGGGCAAGACTTTCAATTTCAGCCTTATTCTCCAGGCCCAGGGCAAAATTCTTCCTTTTCTCAATTCAGAAGGTAGAAAACAACTGGATTTCTCCCTAGGGAGTCAGAGATCTTAAGTGACCTGACCAAGGTTGGCTGTCTTGCTTTGCCATCTTGACACCGTCAGGTCCTACCAATGTGCCAAAACAGAGCCAATTATTGTGGGTGGCACAACTCAACTATCTACTGTCTTTCATCCTCATAATAAGCCCTTGAGTTAGCCCTTCACTCCCCAGACTTGCATGTTTCCCTTCCCACTTCTAAGTATACTTGTTTTCACATTTTTCTCTTGTTTTTTTGGAGGGTGGGTGGGGGGGGTGTTTAGATGATATGTTTATGAATGAAAGCATGCCTTTATATCAGTATGGAAACCATTGTCATCCTTTATCACTTAGCAGAAAATAGCTATTTCTTACACCATAAGAAAATCATATTGTTCTGCACGAAGAGTTATGGTAGTTTCTGACAGACTTCAACTAACCCATATACAGACACATAACTGTGATTGAATGATTTCTGCATACACTTTTGTCAACAGGTGAAACTTTGTGATTTTGGCTTTGCCAGGATCATTGGAGAGAAATCTTTCCGAAGATCTGTGGTTGGTACCCCAGCTTACCTGGCACCTGAGGTTCTAAGAAACAAGGGTTATAATCGCTCCCTAGACATGTGGTCTGTCGGGGTGATTATCTACGTAAGCCTAAGTGGCACGTTCCCATTTAACGAAGATGAGGACATACACGACCAAATCCAGAATGCAGCTTTCATGTATCCACCAAATCCCTGGAAGGAAATCTCTCATGAAGGTAATAACTTCCATGCAAAAATGATCATGGCTTATTTTTTAAGAGTTATGAGTTTAATTGTGAATTATTACACTGATAAATGTTCACTGTGCCTACCAGATTAGAAGCACAAATTGATTGGTGTTGGTTGAAAGTAAATGAAAACAAAAATGTCTTTTGCTGAAATGTGTGTGTGTGTGTTTACAAATATAGAAAAAGGAATATGTGTATTAAGAGGTAGATGAAACAACCAGAATGAACTTGTTCCTATTTTTTGTATTTTCTTAAAATGTACAAATATTTATATATTGATATAATGATAATGAATCTTTAGTAAAGGTTTACTTACCATGTACCTGGGTTTGTTCAATGTTGGCTCAATATGTGGAAATCAATAAACGCAATTCATTACATCAATATACTTAAAGATAAGAATCATATGATCATCTCAATAGATGCAGAAAAAGCATTTGACAAAATATAGCTCTGCTTTCTGTTCAAAACACTAGAAAAACTAGGGATAGTAGGAACATACCTCAACATTATAAAAGCTATCTATGCTAAGCCAAGGCCAACATCATTCTAAATGGAGAAAAAAATGAAAGCATTCCCTCCAAAAACTGCAACAAGACAGGGATGCCCTGTTTCACCACTTCTATTCAACACAGTCCTGTAAACTCTAGGCAGAGCACTTAGACAGACAAAAGAAATTAAAGGGATATGAATAGGAAAAGAAGAATTCAACTATTGCTGTTTGCTGAGGATATGCTTCTATATTTAGGATCCAAAAAATTCTACCAGAAAACTTTTAGAGCTAATAAATGTATTAAATATTTTTAAAGTATTATCAACACAAGAACTTTTTGACATTGATATTTTAATTATCAAACCATATAAATTAGTGTGGCAAAATCTTTGTCTAGTGATTTCTTCTGTGTAATGTTAGAGTATGCATCATATTTTACTTGGCCATGTCCTTGGAAGTTTGTTCAGCATTAGAACATCCTTATATATATGATTTCTATAAGTATCTATGATGACTTCTTTAGGATAGATTAACTGGGCAGTGTTTCAGGAAAGCTTCTATTCTTCTTAATAAATACTGCCATCCTCTTAAAGGAAAACAGATAGTGTTTTAAAGATGGCAGGGCTGATGAGGGCAAATAAAATGACTTATTCAATGTTTTTAAAAGGTGTTCCTCAGTAAAGATGCTTTGGAGTTTATTTAATTCTCATAAAAATTTCATAAGATAGGTTTTTTAAAATTATACCTGTAATTTAAATAAGAAAACTGAAATATTAAAAAGTTATGCTGTAATTTTGAATCACAAAACTAGTCAGGGGCAGGGCCAGAACTCATGCTGGCAATCTGAACATTCCTGCTTCCTTCTTGTTTCTGGACAACATCTAGTCCAGAAGCCAATACATGCATAGGATTAACCTCTCTTATTTGATGCCTGTTACTGCATGTGTTGGTATAGCAATGGGAAAAGAGTGTATATCAGCTGCCTAATGTAGATTAAATTATTAGATGTTTAGTATTAAATGGCAAGAGCTATCCATTGTCAGAGTTTTAAGTTACCATTAGCAACAACCTTTAACATCCTCTAATTACCTGTAAATTATAGCAAGATGGATGTATCTTAAAGGAATCTGTGGCCTACAAAAGAGCTATCATATATGCCAAAGGAATAATTAAATATTTAGGATGGTTCAACAAAGATGAAAGTGAAGTATAATTATATTTCTTTTCTAGAAGACAGAAAAGAAGGCATTATCAGATAACCTGTGACCAAGGCTCTTGTTAGGAAACATCTCCTTTAAATAGAGCTAACCCTCATGCTTGATGCCTTTAATCCAGAAATCCAGTAAAATAACTTGATGCCTTTTTACAGATTTCATATCAGAATACCCTTGAAGTCAATTTAACATTTTTTGGTTATTGTCACTGGTAATAGAAACCAAAGGCCTAAGTTTCTATGGCTTATGAACACTTGTTGGGAAATCACAACTTACATACATTATAGGTAACATGAAAGTAGAGAACAGAACATAAAATATGCTTCAAAGAACTTGAAAGCTAGTTGGGGAGATGAGTTACACAAATTTAGAAAATTGTAAATGTATTTTCTGGAATTGTCAGAGAGGTATGAAATCAGAGTCTTCAAATTCAGAGGAATGACAACCACTGTGAACTTGACTGGTCAAAACTACATTTTCATAAAAGATAGATCTTATGCCAAATCACCAAAGAATGGTAAGGAAGAGACATAGTATTTTAGTAAGAGGGAATGATACAGGATAATTCAGAAGGATAATTCAGAATTATATTTGATCAGGAAGAACATATTTTTCTTGGCTATGGAAGTGTCAACATTTTTCTTCCTACTCAAAATGATGTGGAGACCAGCTCAGGTCAATAATAAAGCCCTCCTTTTTCTTTTTTTTTTTCAATTAAATTAGTTATTCTTATATGTTATACATGATGGCAGAATGCAATTCATTTCATATTACACACATAGAGCACAATTTTTCAAGTCACTGATTGTACACAAAGTCTTTTCACACCATTCGTGTCTTCATACGTGTACTTAGGGTAATGAAGTCTAACTCATTCCACCATCATTCCGACCTCCTTGCCCTCACCTTTTCTCTCCCTCCCCTTTGCCCTATCAAAAGTTCCTCCATTCCTCCCATGCTCCCCCCCCCGTGCTCCCCTGCTAGAACCTCCAAACAAGCTCTCAAAGCCCTTCCTTTTGGTTTAGTTATTAACAGACCCCTCTCCCCAATGCCTCCTTTGCCTCATCCTTTCCTCTGAGGCACAAAAGCTGTACTATTTGCATCTCAGGATACTTTTAAACCACATCAGAAACACTAAGAATCCATATACAGGGAAATCAAAATCTAGGGCCCCACCATGACTATAAAGTCAAAGATCAGGGTCAGCAGTCAGCAGTATGAGATATAGCCCTATCTGCCATTTTAATTAGTCACCACCTATCTTTTGGACTTCACCTCCTCTAGTATAAGATGGGATAATGATTCCAGTCTGCATAGTGAGGTTGTAATCAAAACTGAATGAGACAAAGAATGTGAGAGGCATTTATAAAGGCAGGTGTGGGGTCAGCCAAGGACTTGAATTGAGAGGAGGACAGCAGAATACTAAGCTAAGCAATTGCCCTGGCTGGTAACCAAGTATTGATTGTGTAATTTTAGAAACTGTGCAAACTGGTATACATGTTTCCCTGGTGTTCTTCATAAATATTTCTAGGTGTCCTTTTTTTTTTTTTTCCACTTGAAAAAGCAAAAGAAAATGTGGAAGTCTTTGTAGCATGAATAGATGTTTCAGTATTAAAAAAAAAAAAACCTGCCTTTGACATGCATTTTTTTTCTGTTAGTGTAGACATGGATTTGATGTAATAGCTATGTATTATGGTGCTTGACCTTCACACAAGAAGAGAGTTTGATAAGTAATTTGCTTTAGTCTGTGTATTACAGAGAAACCAGAAAGGTTTAGTGACTTAACTAAGATCACACAATGATCATGAAATTAAGGGGTTTGCCTTGAAATAAAAATTTGTCTCCCTTCTTTACACTATGCATTGTTACCCCAAAGGGTTCTTATTTCTGGATTGGTATTTAGGAACCTATGGAGTTTTATACTCATTATGTATTCTTGCTATGATAATATAATGCATATCAGCATCATGGAAAGATACTTACTAATAATCTGTCAGTGAATTAATCAGGACAGAAACCTATCTCAACAAATAAGATAATTTATTGACTCACACAATTGAGAAATCCAAGTGGTAAACTTGAAGATTCAGCTGGATTCTGCAGTTCAAGTGTTAGGTTTCTCCACCCCACAGCTCTGCTTTGTTTTAAGAGGGCTTCTTTCTCAGGCAGACTCTTCATATGCTGCCAATTTATTCCCAGCAGCTCAGGCTTACCTGCTACTTATTGTTGTTCATGATCTCAGAATGGAAGAGCAATCATCTCCCTGTAGCCACAGATTCTCTGAAAGGGGCCCCTTGACTATGCTTGAATCCCATAGTATCTAGGGGACAATCACACAGTCACCCCAGGAGCCTGGCTCTGATTGGCCCTATGGATGATCATGAGTCCCTCCAGTTAGGAGAAAGGAAGTTCCTACAGGGAAAAGATGCTAGGATAAAAATAAATGCAAAAGCATTAATAGGTGTCCATTTTAAAAACAGAATTTTTTTGCACATATAAATCAAAATATGATTTGAAAAATGAGAGAAAATCTTAAAGCTTAGCAAATATTACAAGTAAAAGCGAGAGGGTAAAATTAATTAAAAAATTAAGGAAAATATTAAAATATTAGTAATTAAATTTTTATAGCATTTGCCTTATAAAAAAGCACTAAACACGTTTTGTATATAAACTCACTTAGCCATCCTAAACTTTTATTAAATACTATTATTGTTTCCATTTTGAAGATAAGGAAATGTAAACATAGAGGGGTAAGTAGCTTGTCTGAGTGGGGCCAGTTTGCAAATCCTGTCAGCTGGTTCCAAAGTAATTGCTTTTATCTACAACATTTACAGACTTTTGATTATCCTTCTAATGTGGTTAGCCATCCTATTACTTAATTTTTAAAATGATTTCACCAGCTTAGGGCTAGAGAAGCAATGCAATTTGTCATAATCTCTAACAATCCTGGGAAATGGGATCATGTTCTGGTAAACAACCTGAATATAGTGATATTAATTACTACCTCCTTGGATTATATTACATATTAAATAAGATTGCACTTGGACATGCTTACCATAGTGATTAGCAGAACACATTAGCTTTAAATACCTTGATTACTTTTTAATTCCCAGTCACTTTACAAATTCCGTTCTTCTTTTGTCTATCACTCTAGTATGTTTATATTTACTTTTTTATGTATGTACAAACACAAATGTAACTATAATTATTTATAAAGATATAACTACATTTATATGTACTTAACTATAGTTGATATAATAAAATAATAGTATGGAATTACATGTAACTAAGTGCATATAGCCATCATATTCAGTTATACATAATAGCTATGTAATATATGTATGTATTTATATGCACAAACACATATACAAAACAGTGCAGCATAAATCATATGATTACAGACACTTACACAAGTGGAGACTCTAGCCCATCAAGGGACAGTGTTTGTGATTATATCAGTGTGTCCTAAGGCAGTCTTATATGTTCTGCTGCATTTCATTTCATCATTGCTACTATCTGGATGACCATTTTTCATCATCTGATATATCCATCACCGCCCTGTCAGAAATTAGAAATGGCCTCACTATCACCTCCTGCTTTATCTCATTCCAGGTGAGGATTAGCACTTGGCACAGCCATCTTACTAACTTTCTTACTTCCTTGATAGGACATGTGTACTCATTTAAAAATATTCGCTTGATTTGGCAAATTCACTTATAATACAGAAAGAGCAACCCATTGTCAGTTTTTTTGTTTTGTTTTGTTTTGTTTTACGTAACCAGGTAAAACTGAAGAATTGCAACTTACTTGATCATTCACCAGTATGCCCCTCCTTTCATTTGCATTATTTAAAACTCCTAAAGAACAAGAGACACACCAGGGTATCCTCCATGTATCTCACAGGTGGTACATTTTAAGAGTGATATTGCCTTTAAAAACCCCAGAAAATTGCAAACAAGAGTGTCTATCACTTAAGAAGTGATACCAGGGGGGAAGAGCTTAAAATGGGAAATGGCGGGGGCAGTAAAACTAACAAATAGTTGAAATAGAAATATTTGTAAAGCAAGGGATTCCTAATAATTTTGCTAAAGAACCACTTTGATTATGGCTCATTTTAAACCTATCATGGCCTGCTCTAGATGTATAGTGGGCGATTTTAACTTTGGCATACTAACAGATAATTAGAGAAGCTATTTTAAAATGTAGGCTCCCTGGTTCCACACTTGTAAACTGCTGGAGAAACAGTATAAAATTCCTTTCATTCCTAACATCTCTTTACATCCACATCATCTTTTTGATCAGAGAAATAAAACCAGGACATGTTCTTGGTTCAAAATTTTAGATAATATTTCAATATATTTCAAAATTTTTGATATATTCAGATATATTTCAATTTTAGATATATTTCAAAATAGTAAGATTACAAAAGATAGCACAGGCATCTTTTGTCAAAAAGAAAGAAGACAGATATATAAATACAGCTCAACTAAAAGTTATATAATACAGAAGCAACTAAGATGTGTGTTATGATTTTGAACTATTAAAAAAATGTAGGGAAAGAGAATCCTTATAACACTTAAAGTCTCATTGAGTTGACATAGTTGTGGGTTGGAGGTTCTAGGTAATAGCTATAGGGGAGGGTTTTTACCTAGAGTTCATACATTTATAATAATTATATATAAATTATTTCACATAATGCTTATTAATTTTAGATAACATTTAAACTAAACACGTCTGACTTAATTATAATTATGCAAAAATTATAAATAATGGAATCCTATAACACTAGGAATAAGGAGGACAAAAAAAAAGTGGTGAAGAGAATTATAAGAGCCCAAACTTCCAGAGTTCATGTGAGATACTGCATGGATTAGTTATATAAATTTACATGTGTCATTTAATATTCAATTTAGTTAAAAGTTAAGAATTTGAAATAAGTATTATGTATTATCAATATTTACTATATCTTTTTAGCTGGTTATATCTCTCATATTGTGTGTTAGGACCTGATCTAAATTACAAAGGTTGCCTGCCAGTACAATAATTTAATGTGTTTAAATTGATTGGGAGGATGAAGAGGACAATAAGGTAGAGAAAACTAAAATGAAAAGAGTCATTATCTTTAATGGAAGGAAATCACATTTTTAAAAAGTGATTCTTCTTTAACTATCCATAGTAAAGGACCAGTTGGTTTTTACTTTAATCTCTAAACATATGGACCAGTACTTTGTAAAAATTTTTTTTAATGTGAGAGCATTGTAAAATGGATACAAAGTTTCCAGAGACTTAGTCTCACTCTCTGTACTTATAACAGACCAATAACAAACAATTCACAGAATGGCACTGATCCGTTCTGATTGTTCACACTTGAGTAGCACTGGTTTAAAGTTAGTGAATCAAGCATAAAAGATACTGCATTATTCAGAGGCATTCAGGTAATTAGAAGAAAAATTTAAAATAGGTACTCTCTAAATAGTGGGTCAAAAGTGAAAAGAGAGGTTTTTATTTTTTCTCTTTGAAATCTTCTTACTGAAGAGTTCAGTAATAATCATTTCTTATGTGATTATTCTCTATGACGATTATACAGCTTTCCCCAGGTGCTTAGGAAAACTTTTGTAAAAATTAATACAAATAAATAAAGGGCATGAAGTTAAAGAAGGATCCAGGAATAATGGATTTTGCATAATTATAATTCTTCCATGCCTGGTCTAAAAATTGAACAAAATTTTAAATAAATATAAATAGTATGTAAAAATGTCATTCGCTGAAAAGCTTTAAGATTCCATTTCCTTTTCAATAACACCAGTCACTACAGTGTGACTGAGCAGATGAAGATGTTATCTTAAGTCTCTAAACCTACCATGTCCTCACAAAGAAGAATTTTCAATATGAAAACCAAATGAATTCTCTTTTTCTGCATTCCTTCATTGCTCAGATTAACAGCACATTTCTTATGTGATTATTCTCTGTGTATGACAATTGTACAGCTTTTGTTTTCCTTGGAGTTTCTTCTCTGAGGAAGAGAAGTGACATGGTGAACTAAATGATGCAGACTGTGTAGTTAGTGAAGTGACACATAATTTGCTTCAGTGCAAGTTGTTTCATTAAGAGACTGTTGACAGACTTGCAATAATGGAGGGGAAAGCACTTGCTAGAGTTAACAATACATTTCCATCATGATGTGTTCATTTAGAGGAGTAGAGTAGATTTGAGGAAGGTTAGTAGTGGGCTATGGAGATCAACAGAGAAATTACTACTTTTTCTCTTTCAGAGTTTTGATATTTCTTTATATGCCATTAAGGAAGCAAGCAGGCAGTAATCAACACAGAGGCAGCCTCGGAAATTGTCTCACAATGAGCCCCGACCCCTGCAGGCAGAAGGTCATTTTCTGTGTTCACAGGTGAAGTTTGAAGAAGCACCTATTCCCCAGTCACCTGCTGTGTTGTTACTGCTCAGTTTCAGAGTCACATGGCTAGTTGATATTCTCAAGAATTAAGATCAGACAGGAAGCCTCAGCATACCATATATAAAAAGAAAAAAAAAAGAAAGGAAATGCACTTTCATTAATCCAAAAGCTTGTTTTTAGTGCAAAATTAATTATCCAATTGTGATGGTGTGCCCATTATGTAGGTTCCCTCCACTTGTGTGCTCTGACTGCTTCAATGGTAGTATTTATACCTCTTCTTTTCCCTGATAAGCACAACTATAATTTATTCTTCTAGTTTATCTCAGTCATCATCTGTACAGTATAGAACATAGGGTATCTCAAGACATAGAATGACCACTATATTAACAACTGAATTTATCAAAGCATCTGAATTTTATTTTAAAAGCATTTGTTTTTTGCCATTCCACTTGATACATTCAAATAAAATTGGTCACAAGTGTGTTTTTCCCCCAGAAATTGGAGATTGAAAAATACAGCCAGTACAAACACAAAGAAAAGCTAAATAAAAGCCTAGCACCATTACCACATGGTATGTTTTCAAAATCTAACAGTGTTCCAGAATGCTAAATACTTAAGTTGGAAGTAGCACTTTGCCATGAAAAGGAACCAGCTGTAGGTCTCTCTTTCACTCCATATTGTTCAAAACAAAAAATAACCCCATTGAAAATAAGCCTCGGGTAGATGAGACCCAGAAATCCAATGGATTGAGAAACAAAAGAAAGACAATTGTCATTTTAATAATTAAACTGTGTTTGTAACAGTTTATGAGGCTTGCAGATCCAGCAAGCCTGCTGAATATTAATGAATAGATTGATTTGTCAACATATTAACACCACTGTCAGACATAACAGCATGCAGGAGAGGCGTGGGGACTAGCCAGTGAACTACTTAAAAAATGCTAACTGGGTGCCAGGAAATTTAATCACAATTGATAAAGTAAAGTGAATGATGTGGGTCAGAGCCTCCATGGGGTTTAACATTTTAAACAATCTCAACTTAAAATTCTGGAATCAATTGTGTTCAATGATTTTTTTTTGTCATATTCTTTCATAAGAGCTTTAAAGTTGTGAGCCAAAGGCATGTGATGATTTGAAAAATATGTACCCGTAGATTGAAAGATTGAATTGTGTGTGTGTGTGTGTGTGTGTGTGTGTGTGTGGTGTGAAGATTTTATAATCCAGTGAGGTAATATCTGAAACCATTGCCCACTAGGAAAGGAATCATCTATTTTGATAACAAGTAAAATATAATTAATGGCAATGTTTCTAATAAGTGACTATTTGTAGAGAGTAACTGCTCATAAGTTTTAGCAAGAACATTTTCATTGTAAGTGCTCAAAAGTTGGCTTTTTATCCCCCCCCAAATTGAAATATTTTCTTATATATTTCAATTATAAGTTTAAAATTTCACTTCTGGATATAAATCACAGTTGTGTTGAAATATGACATCTGAATATATGGGGAGATAGCTGACTAGAGGATCAGAAAAGATTAAATATTTGGTGAGTTTGCTTCCACAAAAACAAAACAGAATAATATTTCAAAATACAGGATGTTAAAAATCTTATCTAACCCTTATATTGCTCCTCAGTACCAATCTACTGAGCAGAATATTCTTAAATTGCTCCAGTGATGGAAAATACACAATTTTATGAGGATACAAATTTTTTCTTAACTCAACCCTAATACAATAAGCAAAAATATCTCTAGTGTTTATGCCCACTGGCAGAACAAACCCAATCCCTTTCCAAGGAAAGGTTCATCTCAGATGTTTGAAAGCAGCCCTCACATTTCCCCAGGCTCCTCTTCTCCTGGGCACTCAGTTTTCCATCAAACTCTCTGTTTACTCTGATCCAAACACAATTCTCTTTGCCTCTGTTCTTTTTAAATCAAACCTCAGAAAGTGTCTGACTTGGGGTTCAACAAATCTAATGAAGAGTGATGCGAAGATACCACTTACCTCATTATAAGGAATATTTCTTTCAGCATGGCATAAAATAAAGTTTGATTTGGGGGCAAATAGTAGACATATCAAATCCACTGAGAATTTAGAAACCTGAATTTCTTTTTATACATGTTGTTGATAAGACAGATTTTTCCAGTTCTGTATTTAGATCTTGGGGCAGGGAGAATTGAGAATACTTAGTTCCATTAGTCCCTGTTAAATGTTATCAGGATGGCCCATTGCTCCAGCCTGTATATATTTGGAGAATTGTGTGATCCGACTTACTTAATCTTCCTGTCAGTGTCTTCTGAGTCAAAGTGATCCTGAAGCCCTCCTGTGTCTTCATTCCAGAATCCTGAACAAAATGGGACTGAGAACAGATGCCTTTCTCTGTGCTTAAGTACTTTTCTCTGCATTTAGATCTGTCTGTTCAAGGGCTCATTGGACAGCATCACAGTAGTTATGAACCTCCTCCAATGTTCACATATTCCATAACTACTCAAAATCTGGTCTACAGACCAGTAATATAGGCAACCTGGGCACCATTAAAGATAGACTCTCAGAGCCAGGTGGTGTTGCACACCTATTATCCCAGTGACCGGGGAGGCTAAAACAGGAGGCTGGCAAGTTTGAGACCAACCTCAGGAACTTAGCAAGGCACTCAGCAACTTAGTGAGACCCTGTCTCAAAAAAAAAGGGTTGGGAATGTGGCTCAGTGGTTAAGGGATCCTGAATTCAATTCCTAGTACCTCCCCCCACCAAAAAAAAGATGGACTCTTAGGCTCCTTCCCAGATCTACCCAATCAGAATCTTAATTTAAGATTTCCAAACTATTATTCATGTTTGTTAAAATCTGAGATATTACTTAGCATAGTTATACTAGACTCTAGCTGCACGTATTAGAAACCCCTGGGACTCCTACAATGACCGATACCTGGAGGCCTTTCCCCTAAAGATTTTCACTTGGTTGATTAGTATTTAAAAATGAAACTCTCCAAAGGATTTTCAAGTGTAATGACAATGTAAAAAAGAAAAAGAAATATCTACCTAAACTTATCAGAATAACATATTTTTATTTCTGCCCTAAATGGTGAATCAGTTGGACATCAGTTTGACTTGTGTGTGCTTGTGTTGTAACAATTCATGATGTCCAAGATTGTGTTGCCAGTCCTCAGGAAAAAATGAAATTGAATGTGAAGCAAAAGAGTAACCATTGATAGAATGACTTTCTACAGTGGAAAGAACTGAAAAAGGAAAGACACCAGCTCAAATCTCTAAAGGTCTTGCACTTCATTGGATTCCGGTAATTGACTCAGGAACGAGTGAGATGATGGTTTCCAGTGGCCTTGCTTGCTGCTGGCAGCCTCTGGTTTCAGCCCCTGAGAGGAGCGTCCCAGTTAGTGTTGCTGGGCAACGGCATGCTGGGTTGAGAGCTGGAATGTGAAGGGTTGCAAAACGATTTTTAAAATAAACACACAACTTACCATCAGCATGAAGCAAACCAAAGGGAGAGAAGTACTGAGCATTGCCTTGCAGCAGACAGTGAGCCTGAAGTGAATGGGAATAAAGAAAACACTGGCTCAAAGGCAAGGAGCCTAGCAGTTACTTGGGGTTGGCTACATCAAAAGAATGATAGCTTTGATATGGTATCTAATTTGAAGTTATGGACCTCAATAATTTGGGGGTGGAGAGAAGACAGAATGGATGAAAACAAAAACAACAAAAGAAACCAGTCCTGTGGTGTGACAAGCAATATCCTTTCTGTAAAATAACATAATCTGTATTGCAATATTCTCAGCATCATTCTGATTTTCTGATAATCCTATCTATGGTATCTGACATTTTGTAGAGTTGTGATCTCCTACCATCCAGAAATATTTATTACCAAAATGTACAATCCATATGCACACAATATGGGTATTAAAACTTAGAGCTGAGAAAAAAAAATGACATTTAAATTTCTAATTACTGTATTAAAGCTACAAAATGCTAGTAAGCATTTCTCTTGTGCTTTAAAATTTAGATGCATTTTATTTTAAAGATTTATGAAATACCTGTGCAAATACCCCATCTCCTGTGACCCCAAAGGAGCTAAAATCAAGTGTAGAGACACAGGCATGAAAAAATAAAAGTAGAAGTAAAATGTGACTGACAGGTGTGACCTAAGGGACCCACTAAGTATTCAGTGTCCACTTTCTTTTTGAAGATTTTTCTCCAAGCTTTGGATACCCTCTAGTTAAGTCACGGCAAGGGCACATGCAAAGGTATATGAATACACACACACACACAACCTGTTGTGTCCTCACACTTGAAATGGAGAATAACTGCGATATAGTTTGCATAATTTCAAAGATTATTCTATTTTGATATGAGAAGAATGGAATGGAATCTATACAGTTATACTCTAATGGAACATTACTTTTTATATGAAAACATAAAGCCCACAGCACCTGCATATACTATTTAATTGCTTGTTCTCGAGTCCTTATGCACCTAGAAAATAGGGTTACACAGAAGTTCAGCTCCCCTAATGTTTACTTTAAGGCCCATTTAACTCAGAGACAATGTTTGATAAAATGTTCTCTTTACTTACCTGACATTTTAGTCTCTCAACGGATGGAGTAAGGAGGGAAAATGCTGTGTAGGAAGGTGGGAGGGAAGTAACAGCCAAGGGTTCATTGCAGCAAAAAAAGAAAGAAAGAAAAAAGCAAATTTTCTTATTTTCTTAATTTATAAGAAATAGTATGAATCCCTGGCTAGAGGTATTTTAGAAGCACAAAGTCAAAAGTGGCCAGAGTAATATTAGGAAGACTGACTTCCAGAATAAATAGGCATTTACGATCAGAAAATAATCAACCCACTCTTTGAAAAAAGGTGCTGTATTTACTGCAACGAGAAGGAAGATCCAGCCATTGCCTGTTTCACTCCTGTTTTCTTCAGGGGTAGGCCCTTCACCTGAGATGATAAGGAGAAGTAACCCCCAGAGTTTAGAGAATTTTCACTTCCTGCATTGCTTTGGCTCTAAGACCAAACCCAGCTGTTCAAAATGGCATCTGCTTACTGACTCAAAGGACAAATACCAGCACTTTGTCACAGTATACCTCACCTTATGAAATCCAGGTTTGGGGATAGTCTTTTTGCTATTTTTGTGGAAGGAGGTATTAGAGACCCATAATTTCTGAGGCTTTCTCTGCTTCACAAGTATCTCTTTCTGATGAGCTCCAAATTTTTCATGAGCTGTAAGTCCTTGGGGAGTTCCAAGTGACCTGAAGTTTCTGTATTCTACCTCTCCCCTTTTGGCACCAGCGTCCTGTCCTGCTGCTCTGCCAGCAGGCCACCTTTCTGATATACCATTCTGCACCCTTTTTCTTTCCATCTTGTTTTCCATAGCCAGACCATGTTGCCTTTCTCCTTTGTTCTATTTTTGAGAAGATTTCACAGAAGAGCCCAGAGTTTTCTGTCTCTTTTATTTTTCTTTCTCCTCTCCCTCACAGTTCCAAACCTAATATCTTCTAGGTCAGAAATCTGAATTTTGATTAATTTTGGAATTGCAGTTAAGATTCTATTTGGACTTCTTTTTTATTTTATTTACTTTTTATTTTTCGCCCCCTGATTGTCAGCTTTCTCCTGGGACTGCTGTGGCTGATCCAGTTTTGCCAGTTTTACTGCTTCTTTACTACTGGCTTGCCTTGGAAATGTTATTCTACATGGGACAGTCTCTTCTGGGAGCTAATACCTAGGGATCACTTAGTATGAGCCATAAGGTAGATGAAAACTGAATATTAGAGAAGCCAATAGATGTGCTTTTAGAGCCACTGTAATTTTTAATAATCCATAGATGAAGTGAGAAAGATACTAATATAATTAACACGGACTACATTTGTCTGAAATTTTTAAGGGGAGAAAGAATGGATCCTGAAATCAATCAATAAGAAGCTTAGTATTTATTCCTGACAAAATCCTACAGTGATTAATTGAATTAATAATTTGCAAGCATTTAGATAATAAATCCTTGTCCTTAGAAGGAAACAACCAAATGTCAGTATTAATCAATATTAGTTTGCTGAGAATATATTATTCTAGAATACCTGAACTTTCTTTTTAAGTAGGATTGCCAGATTGGTGGAATAAGTAATATTAAGGACTGATGTGTCTTAACTATAATAAAACATTCGAAAAAAATTTCATACAGTAGCCTTTGGAGAATATCATAAAATATGGACTGGGTGGGAACTCTCCTAGGAGGAAACGTTGCTTGTTTATAAGCCTTGCTCAAAGAATAATTAATGGGCCTGGCAGTTGGGAGTGTGATCTCTCCTACAGTCAAAAAGCCCTATGTTTACATCTTATCCTGGAAAAAAAAAAGGTTCTACTATATTGATTAATACATAGCAGATGGGTTTATTCAGTGTGGACATGGCAGAGGCTAGGAGGATGAGCACCTCTGTAATGAGGGGATCATGTCACATTCAAAATAGTCTTTGAGTGCTCAAGTGTAGACTGTAGTCACAAAGATACACAGACACACACCCACACAAACAAATCTCTGCATTCCAATCCATAATAGTGTGGTGAAAACATAAGAAGAATTTAATGTTCATGATTAGAAAATAATTTTTAAATAGTTAATATTTCACATTATTATCAGTTAATCATAATGACCTAATGGTATAATATGACCGCAGTCTTACTTAGGATGTCAAAGCACAGGCTTTGAAGCCAAGTGCCCTTTCAACCTTAGCTCCATTGCCTAGGAGTTGTCTGATATTGATTGAGTTACATGGAATTTTGAAGTTTTTTCTTTCCTATAAAGTGGAGATTAAAATAATATCTATTTTCATAGGGTTGTTATGAGGATTACATAAGAATATGAATGTAAAAATTTTTAAAGAATAAAAAACCTCAGTCCTAAGATATATGAATAATATCTGTGTGTATGAATCAAATTGGCAGTTAATAGTGAAGACAATTCTGGTCAATAATGATCTATGAATTTTAGCAGGGACTTTGAAAAATAAAGCTAGTGAATATTAAAATAAGGTTCTACAGGAAGACTGAAGGGTCTAAAAGGAAATTAAACTAACTATCATATGTAAGGGGAAAGGGAATCCCTGTGTCAGATTTGAAGAGCTATCACATAAAATAGAGTCAAGCTTTCCATTGCATCTAGAACATAAATAGGACCAAGGAGGATAAGTTATGCAATAAAAACATTCTTTTTCTTTGAGTAGGATACTTAAAGGTCCGAGATTTAAGGTGGCATATTTTGTCCTATAATCATGGTGTGAGGAGTGTAAGTGTGCGTCCTTTATAAATAAATCGGGAACTTTTCAAAGCTAGGGTTTTATTATTTATCATTAACTGTGTGTGTGCGTGTGTGTGTGTGTGTGTGTGTGTGTGTGTACACTAGGGATCAAATTCAGGGCAGGTGCTGTACCACTGAACTACATCATGCCCAGCTCTATCATTAACTTTATATTTCCCAGTTACCAACAGCAATTAGTAGGTATGATTTGGTGAATGAAGAAATTAGAAATGAGTGATTAATACAAATATGTGAAGAAGTCTTATAACATGTTTATGGTAGCAGCATAGACATGGCCAGTAAAGAGAACATTGTAAGAAAGATGTTCTTTAGGCTCTCTTTTTAAAAATGGGTACAGCCAAAGGCATTTTGGATGGTGCAGTTAACGCTGAATTGAATGAGACTCAATTGATGAAAAAGGTGTTTTGAGAGTTCCAGAAACTGCGAGTAGAATGAAGCTCTCAAATACCAGTGATGGACCTGCTTTCTGAATAACACTAAGGTCCCAACATTGAACTACAGTTTTCCACATGTAATTAATTATTGCTATTTTCTGCTGCGAAGAGCCACAGATTTTATTTATATGCACACATTTCTGAGTATACACCATGACCCCTCTAATTCTCTCCTTATGTCCTAACCTGTCTTCTCTTGGAAGCACAAGCCTTTGCCTTGATGTGCTTATTCAGGCCTCAGGGTGTCTGTGGCTTGGTCAGACTGACAATTGTGTACCTTATTCAGAAGAATGATTTTTTTCCATCTTCCCATATTCCCTTCCCTTCAGACACTTCGTTTCTCCTCTGGCAGTATTTCCCTCCCCATTAGGCCATGTGGCTCACCGTTGGAGCCCATTTGGGCACAAACCAGACCTTTTGTCGAGTTACTGTACACCTACCTTCCTAATTATAGAATTCAAAGCAAAATGAGTGAATTAATACCATGTATTTATTCCCTGCAGTGTCCAGGGAAGCGTACAGCCTTAGCATGCTATAGAGGCACATAAGCTCTCCCTTCACCCTTCATCCCCCATTTTTGCTGTGTGACTCCGCAGCAGCAAGAATGGAAGGTGCACTTTACTCACCAGTGAGTAAATCATGTGAATGGATGTTTTAAAGTACATGCCCAATACACAGTTCACTGAGAGAACTCTACTTTCAAAAGCATTCTGAGAACACATGCTTGAAATTTGAAATTGTACTAAGTACTATGTTTCTTCAGGTATCCAAGCTGAGGCAGGACTACATAGGCATAGATGACATTTAAGTGTGTGCTGTTGCATTAAATTTCTCCAATTAAGGACTCTTTAGTGTTTGATTTACAGCCTTTCAGTGCCGGCAAATACTTTGACAATTAGCACCAGTAAAACCCAAAGACATATTACCAAAAGACTGTAGAGATCACTTCTCTTTACTTGATAACAAGGAGGATTCTGATTGAATGAAGCGGTCTTTGTTCCTCTGGACTCAGGCAGCAGGCTGTATTTTCATGTCTATATAGGTTGTTGTAGGCCAGACAGTGGCATCAAAGCTGTCTGGTTCATTACATGAGGCTGGGAAAGTTTGGGGGTTGATTCTCATTTTTTTTAATCAGCTACCTATTTAAGATTTTTTTTTTTTTAGAAAAATCCATCTTTCAGACCTAATGCCCAGAATAGATTAAAGGTGAGAATTCACTCTCTAAAATATAAATGCTTTCACTATTTTGGCATATTTTGCTTAATTCTTTGGGGGAAGAAAATGATAAAAAGAAAGAAAGACATGTAGAAATTATTATAAAGTGAGTGGGAAGTGTAAGGTAATGACTTAATAATGAACAGTTAATGATATAGGCGAAAATAAAATTTCCAGAAAAGGTGAGAACTCTGTCCCATGATACTATTGGCAACTGGGATACTTTGTAGACATGATAACTGACAAGAAGAATCCTTTTTTCCCCTAAATTTCACAAATCAGAGCCCCAACCAGAGGCATAGTCCTATATTGGATGGACTATAATTTTGACCCCTCAGTGAATAATTCTTATTAGGTTTCTTTTCATCTTCCCTCAGGCAATTAATAAAAATGATATAATTCCAATTTATTGGAATATTTTATATTTTTTAAAGCAAAAGCAAGGTGAAAGAGACAAAAGTGGTTTTCTCTTGGACCATTAATTTAGGCTCCACATTCATCCTCAGAGGTGACCCAAATTATGCTAGATTTTCCCATTTACATAAGATGTCCAGATGTCTGTAACTTACCTCAAGACCATAAAGCCCAGTATGTGCTTCCGAATATTAAATATATTTTGTAACAAAACTAGTAAATGCTTTCTCTTGAATATTTTAGTTTTATCCTTACAGTGATGCAAGTCATACTTAAATTATGTCTATTTAAACAAAATCCCTACAGTAGAAAAAAGTATAAAAGAGTAGTAGACCCATTGAAATTCACATCATATTCAAAATAGACTCTGATACTTCTTCCTCCACAATTATTTCCAACTTCATATTTTTAGTATCCAAAACAAAACGAAGGGCAAGGTTTTAGAATTCTCGAGAGGATTTTTTTTTCAGATTCTAGTGCATATTATCACTCTGCTGCATTTAACTTTGTAAAAATAACAGTTGCAAAATATACTATAAATGAATTATACATTTGTTCCATATCTGTCATCTGTTTTTACTAATAATTAAATTTTTTTTCAGCCATTGATCTTATCAATAATTTGCTGCAAGTAAAAATGAGAAAGCGCTATAGTGTGGATAAGACCTTGAGTCACCCATGGCTACAGGTAAAAATCAATCACCATTTTTTCTCAGTTGAGATTCCAAGTATTTATAGGATTTTGATATTAAAAGTAGAAGTATTTTGTCATATCAATTTCCTTGCCAAAATACATGCAATTTCTTAGGTTTTAATAACAATTTAATATTTCTGAAACTCTTTTCTTTCAACCAAGAAAATTTTGGTGAGGGAAACGCATACATACTCACATGCACACACACACACAAAAAGTGAGAAGGATCATAACAGAACTCAGAGGACCAGATTTCAAAAGCATCTGTATGTGTAATCCTGATAAATGTCCAAATAGATACCCATCTGGTCATGCACTGTGTCATTTGGAAGCTGTATTTTTAAATCCGAGGATATTATGCATGAATAGAAATACACGACAAATATGAAGTGTATGGACATGCTTGCAGTCTCTTAAATATTTATTTTCACATTGAACCCAAAGTTTAGAAAAACGATTCTCTGAAATACTAAAGGATTATTTTTAGACATTAAATTTCAAAGGAACAAAAACATTCCTAACTGCTTGACTAGGAGCATTAATTGCCCACACTTTGATCCGTGGTATCAAATAAACACTATGTATTTTCAAAGGTTAAGCAAATAGGATGGCCTTGGTGCTGATGCTGTCACTTGAGGAAGATGCACGATGAATGATGAATGATAACAGTACCATTATAGTGGGAAAACGGGGACAACTCATAGATGATGGGAACTGACAACATATGAAACAGCATGTTGAGTTGTAATGATCTCTAGGGTAATATTTTGAAATTTTTTTCTTCAGGACTATCAGACCTGGTTAGATTTACGAGAGTTGGAATGCAAAATTGGGGAACGCTATATCACCCACGAAAGCGATGACTCCAGGTGGGAGCAGTATGCAGGCGAGCAGGGGCTGCAGTACCCTGCACACCTGATCAACCCAAGTGCTAGCCACAGTGACAGTCCTGAGACGGAAGAAAGAGAGATGAAAGCCCTCAGTGAGCGTGTCAGCATCCTCTGAGTTTCATCTCCTATAATCTGTCAAAACACTGTGGAATTAATAAATACATACGGTCAGGTTTAACATTTGCCTTGCAGAACTGCCATTATTTTCTGTCAGATGAGAACAAAGCTGTTAAACTGTTAGCACTGTTGATGTATCTGAGTTGCCAAGACAAATCAACAGAAGCATTTGTATTTTGTGTGACCAACTGTGTTGTATTAACAAAAGTTCCCTGAAACACTAAACTTGTTATTGTGAATGATTCATGTTATATTTAATGCATTAAACCTGTCTCCACTGTGCCTTTGCAAATCAGTGTTTTTCTTACTGGAGCCTCCTTTTGGTAAGAGAAAGAGCCTGTCCATGAAATAGTTCTGTTTGGTGTGTCCCATTGGTGTTATGATAATAAAGCAAACTCTTGAAGAGTAGATTGTTACCAGTGTTCTATGAACAACTCAAATCTCACATGGGAAAAAAAAAAAGACTGGGGAGAGGGGATATTATACCCAAAGACATAGATGCATGGAAAAGTTGTTACTGTGTGATTTCAAATCCTTATATTGCCTTGTGTGCCTCAGTATATTTAAACTCAAGTAAGTGCACCCAGGCATGTGGAGCCAACTGCTCTTAAGCCTAAATGCCTTAGAAATGTAAACTGTTATATATACAAGACAGATATGTTTCTCCCTTTCTTACACTACCCTGCTGTACTATGGAAAATCAGCAGCTAAGCAACCTTTTTGTCTTTTGTGTATTTTTCAATAATAACAAATAAATATTCTTGTCAAAATATGTGTCCATCTGATTGAATTATTTTTATTAGTGGTCCATAGTAGTGTTGTCAGGCCAATTAGGTACAGAGATATCTTCTCAAAAAGCAGGGGGGAAAAAAAGTCTCATGGTCTAGAAGTTAGCCTGATCTACTCTGAAGTATATGTTGCAAAGTACAGTTTTACCTTTCTGTCTCACATCGTCTCGCTTCCACAGGAGTAGAATAGAAGGTTTTCCCAGGGGAAAATGACCAAAGCCAAACAGGAGGTTGGAAGCACACACAGGAGTACTGCATTGTTAATTTCAGTGTAGTTTCTTGATTTAGTCAGTTTGGCCCAGAAATTTGTAAGGATGTGAGTTTCTTTTCATATGATCTAAGTAAGATGTTCTTCAGTGAACTACAAAAACACATAAAGATTGAAAAATAATCCCTAGGAGAAAGCTACTCAGATGAGGTTCTGCAACCTGGAGAAGAGAAAGTTGATATGGGACCTAACAATTGTAAGTGTATGGAGTAGATAATGTGGGTTGTTTTCCTTCCTAGGAGGATAGTGGTATGCTATGTAACAGAAAAAGAAGTTATTAACATTTGGAAGAATAATCATTGGGAGATACTTGAACATGTAAGATAGGTATGTTAAGACTACAGACTGTACTGAGAGGGATGGAAGAGAATGGCTGATTTTTCCAATGGTTAGTCTCTGTTTGGTACTATTACTGAATTTTAAACAAATGGGTTTGAAGTTATAGAAGTTCCTCAATCTACCTTTTTTTTCTCTAGGGGTAAGCCATGGCTGTGTGTGTATGCATGCACTCATGTCCAAGTGACAGCATAAAGAAGCAGAAAGATGTGTCATCAAAGGGACAAGAATAGAATATGTTAAGCTATAGGACAATGACTATTGCCAGCCTGGGAATATAAACAGTACCTTTCCTATAACAAGAGACTAAGTAAGTAAGCAAATTCAGGAAGGGGGAAAAGGAGTGAAATCATATAAAGTCCTTCCCTCTTAGTATGTACATCGTATACATTAAGAACATCAGAATATAAATTATAATGTTGTATGTTAAATTTATGTGCCTCCATTTATTAGCTGTAATATACAATGTGATCAGTAAATTCTTGTTTGTTATAGGATCCTAAAAGGATTACAGACTAAGAAACTGGTAATGTGACCTGTATATTACAGAAGATCCTGGAGTCCTTGATTAGGAAAAGGAACTTTTAATCTAAGTTACTCTAAATTATGAAAATATACAATTATTCACACAGCAAAAGTTTATTGAAATTCTGTTCTACATAGTTCTTTGTTAGACTTAAGATTTTTAAACTGTGAATTAGACTTTAAAGAGTGGTCCCCATTCAAAGAATCTTGTTCAGCTAGAAACAAATAAAATTAATTACTGGTATTTTTAGAAAATTATATGTAAGGGTATAAAGCATCTTACAGAACAATTAATGAGAGGAAGGCAAACAGCAGGGTGATGTTTGAACAGGGCTTGAAACACTGGTAGCTATACACCAAGTTAAAAGTAGGATTTAAAAAAAAAAAAACAGAAACAAAGACCTGAAGATCAAAAAATACTGTTATATGACAAAACTATTTCTTTATAGCAAGAGAATAAAGAAAAGAAAGAGGACTGGTGATGTACATCCAGAAGAGATGGGTAGAGGTCTGGGTCCAGAGGCCTTTGTATATTATTCTAGGGATTTTAAGTTTACCTGTGGTGAATCTCAGGAAGTCATTCAAACATTGTGAATTGAAGAGTGAGCCCCATCAACAAGTTCACTCTGCCAGAAGCATAGAGACTGGATGAAAGCCCAGGCACATACAGGGCAATGAGAGCCTGGCCTAAAGCAGCAACAAGTAGGAAAAGAAGTGAAGAGGTTTCTATAGGGAAGCAAGTTTGGAATGTCCTTAAGGTAATTGGATATGAATCTGGAGTTTAGGGAAGATTTCTGAGGTTGAAAGTACAGACTTGAAAGTTAATCACCTAATAATATTTTGAGAACATCCTCAATCCCTAGGGAGAACTGAACATAACAAGAAGAAAAGTGATCTTAGGGCACAAACCTGAGAAATAATAATATGAAATTATCAGTCATGTGAGGGAAATTGAACAGGTATTTCAGAGATAGAGTCAAATAAAGTAATATCGTGAAAGTTAAATAACATCAAGGACGAAGTCGATAACATCAGAAAGTGCTATACAGAATGGTTTCCTGCAATATTCAGAGTAGCACATCAAGAGGATCTCTGTGTTGACACAATCTGTTCTGCAGTGTCATCAAACACAGGAAGGAAAGAAAGTGGTTTGTAATGTGCAGCAAGGCAGCAGTCTACTACCATTCTTTGAGTCAGAATACCAGTGATGCTCCAAAGACTCCAACTTAAGTGAATCATTATTCACTGTAAATCCTAAATATCATGAATAAAGTTGGCCAAACTTCAAATCACTGGTGAATTAAACTCTTATATGACATGCTCAGGTCAGTAGTCTAATAAAAGAAAGAAAGGTCTCCTATCAATCTGAAAAAAAAAAAAAGATAAATGACAGAAGCTCATTTTAGGAAGGACGTGTCATCTATTATCACCAAAGAGGCAACATTCCTCAGGCAAAAACTTGTTTGGCTCACTCAAGAGGTCATGAAAATTGATGGTCTCTGTGTATTTTGAAACTTCAGAGCAAACCACTACTATTCTTGCTTTTGGCCTCAGCAGGAGGGCAGAGCTGAAAAATATTTTGATCAGTGCTGCTTTTGTTGTATTTATTATACCTAAGGAATAAATGATCTTTGAGTCTTAGTGACAACCATGCTGATGGAGCAATTTTGATGTACATGACCAGCCATCTTATTAAATGTGTGTAGTAGTAAGTACATTAATAAAAATAAGATACCTGTTGTTCCTTTCTTTCCTATGCTTTATTCAGTCAATATTAAGTTTAACTACCGGCGGAGGAGATAACTTCATTGAAACCTGCAGCTACAGGTGTGTGATCCCCTACCCTTCCCTCTCCACACATCGGGGAAACCTTAAGGGCCCCTCCCAGCTCTCCCTTAAGGGCCCCTCCCGGCTCTCCCGTGAGTGCTACAGCCAGCCCGAGGGAATCAGAGGTGGTGCGGGACCCGTAGCGCAGAACTACAGCTCCCACCAGGGCTGACTGCTGAGGTCTCTTGCACCAGCTACGGGGAAGTGGATACCGGAGGGCAAGTAAAATCCGCTGAGGATTCTCAGCCCCAAGCTCTACAAACTTAGGGTCTGAGGGAATGGCAAACTGGAAGAGTGTGCCCAGTCGTTCATGAAAACAGGGCTCCCGGGAGCAGCAGACCTGGCGTGTAGCCAGTATTGTGGTGAGAGGGGCCTGGCTAGAGAAAAAGTGGGAAGTGACTAGACACAAGAGGAGGCCATAGACACTCAGGATTGGAGACTCGCCCAGTCTGGGAGGAGCTGCTGCACACTGATTGGTTCCCGCGTATTGACAGGAGAAACTTGACCTGGTGGGCACAGCGCCATCTACTGGAAGAGAAGTTAATCAAACTCTAAGACGGCATTTATTAGGTTTTTTTTTTTCTTTTCTTTTTTCTTTTTCTTTTCTCTTTTTTTTTTGATTTGGGTTTTTCTTTCATTTTCATTTTTCTTTCTTGTTGTTTTATTAATTGTTTTTACAAAATATTTTTTTTTAATTTTTTTTCTACTAATTTTAATTTTAATTTTTTTTAATTATTATTATTTTTTTTAAATTTTTTTCTTTTTTTAGTTCCTATTTTTTTCTTCTTTAGTCTTTTCATTTTTCTTATCCCGCTTTCCTTGAATTCTACCTGCCTACTCTCATTCTCTTTAGTAACTTCTTCCCCTCCCTTCAAATACCTTTCCTCCCAAGCATCAAATTAATTTATAGGAGTAAACAGTAACTCAGCAGTCAAACAGAACAAGAAGTAACATGAGCAGCTTCAAAAAACAAGGAAGAAAAGGAGTACAAACAATACAGGACAGCCTAAATATTCAGGAGGACCTAGAGTCATCAGAAAAATGGTCATATAAAGAACTCAAGGAACACCTTAGACAGATGGAATGGAACCTTAAAGAGGATACAAGACAGCAAATTCAAGCAGCGAAAGAACACATTGAGAATGAATTTCATAAACAGATAAAAGAAGAAGTTAAGCATCTTTATCAGGAGATAAAGATTATAAAAAATAATCAAACAATAATTCTAGAAATGAAGGAAACGATAAACCAAATTAAAAACTCAATTGAGAGTATCACTAACAGAGTGGAGCAAGTAGAAGCCAGAACGTCAGATAATGAAGACAAAATATATCATCTTGAAAAGAGTCTAGCCAACTCAGAAAGGCTGGTAAAAAATCATGAGAAAAACATCCAAGAGTTATGGGATAACATAAAAAAAACCAAACTTACGAGTCATCGGGATAGAAGAAGGTACAGAGATTCAAACCAAGGGAACGAGTAACCTGCTGAATGAAATAATTACAGAAAACTTTCCAGAAATAAAAAAGGAAACAGATATACAAATTGAAGATGCATACAGGACACCGAACACACAAAATCACAGTAGACCAACGCCAAGACACATTGTTATGAAGATATCCAATATACAGAACAAAGAGAAAATATTAAAAGCTACAAGAGAAAGGAGACAGATTACATTCAGGGGTAAACCAATAACGTTAACGGATTTTTCATCACAGACACTGAAAGCAAGAAGGTCATGGAACAATGTATTTCAAACATTGAAAGACAATGGATGCCAACCAAGAATTCTGTATCCAGCAAAATTAAGCTTCAGGTATGACAAGGAAATAAAAATCTTTCATGATAAACAAAAGTTAAAAGAATTTGCAGCCAGAAAACCAGCTTTGCAAAGCATTTTGAGCAAAACACTACACGAAGAAGAAGTGAAAAACAATAACCAAAACCATCAGTGGGAAGTGCCTCAGTAAAGACAGAGGGCGAGGGGAAAGACAATCATGGAGAAACAAACTAAAATTTTTTTAAAAAAGGATAAACAATCAAACATGAATGGAAGTTCAAACCATATATCAATAGTAACTCTGAATTTTAATGGCTTAAACTCTCCAATAAAGTGACATAGGCTGGTATCATGGATTAAAAAAACAAATCCAACAATATGCTGCCTCCAGGAGACACATCTGATTGGAAAAGACATACACAGGCTGAAGGTGAAAGGATGGGAAAAAATATACCACGCACACGGTCCTCGTAAGCAAACAGGGGTGGCCATCCTGATATCGAATAAAATCGACTTCAAGACTAAGTTAATCAAAAGGGATAAAGAAGGTCATTATATACTGTTAAAAGGAACCATTCACCAACAAGACATAACAATTATCAATATTTATGCACCAAATAATGGTGCTGCAACATTCATAAAACAAATTCTCCTCAAGTTCAAGAATCAAATAGACCACAACACAATAATTATGGGAGACTTCAACACACCTCTCTCACCATTGGACAGATCCTCCAAACAAAAGTTGAATAAAGAAACTATAGAACTCAATACCACAATCAATAACCTAGACTTAACTGACTTATATAGAATATATCAACCATCATCAAATGGATATACTTTTTTCTCAGCAGCACATGGATCCTTCTCAAAAATAGACCATATATTATGCCATAGGGAAACCCTCAGTAAATATAAAGGGGTGGAGATAATACCATGCATTTTATCTGATCATAATGGAATGAAACTGGAAATCAATGATAAAAGAAGGAAGGAAAAATCCTACATCACATGGAAAATGAACAATATGTTACTGAATGATCAATGGGTTACAGAAGACATAAAGGAGGAAATCAAAAAATTCTTAGAGATAAATGAAAATACAGACACAACATATCGGAATCTATGGGACACAATGAAAGCAGTTTTAAGAGGGAAATTCATCGCCTGGTGGTCATTCCTCAAAAAAAGAAAAAACCAACAAATAAATGAGCTCACACTCCAACTCAAAGCCCTAGAAAAGGAAGAGCAAAACAATAGCAAATGCAGCAGAAGGCAAGAAATAATTAAAATCAGAGCGGAAATCAATGAAATTGAAACAAAAGAAACTATTGAAAAAATTAACAAAACTAAAAGTTGGTTCTTCGAAAAAATAAATAAGATCGACAGACCTTTAGCCATGCTAACGAAGATAAGAAGAGAGAGAACTCAAAATACTAACATACGGGATGAAAAAGGCAATATCACAACAGATGCTACAGAAATACAGAAGACAATTAGAAATTATTTTGAAAACCTATATTCCAATAAAATAGAGGATAGTGAAGACATCGATAAATTTCTTAAGTCATATGATATGCCCAGACTGAGTCAGGAGGATACACACAATCTGAACAGACCAATATCAATGGATGAAATTGAAGAAGCCATCAAAAGACTACCAACCAAGAAAAGCCCAGGACCGGATGGGTATACAGCAGAGTTTTACAAAACCTTTAAAGAAGAATTAATACCAATACTTTTCAAGGTATTTCAGGAAATAGAAAAAGAGGGAGCTCTTCCAAATTCATTCTATGAGGCCAACATCACCCTGATTCCGAAACCAGACAAAGACACCTCAAAGAAAGAAAACTACAGACCAATATCTCTAATGAACCTAGATGCAAAAATCCTCAATAAAATTCTGGTGAATCGAATACAAAAACACATCAAAAAAATTGTGCACCATGATCAAGTAGGATTCATCCCTGGGATGCAAGGATGGTTCAACATACGGAAATCAATAAATGTTATTCACCACATCAATAGACTTAAAGATAAGAACCATATGTTCATCTCGATAGATGCAGAGAAAGCATTCGACAAAGTACAGCATCCCTTTATGTTCAAAACATTAGAAAAACTAGGGATAACAGGAACTTACCTTGACATTGTAAAAGCTATCTATGCTAAGCCTCAGGCTAGCATCATTCTGAATGGACAAAAGTTGAAGGCATTCCCTCTAAAATCCGGAACAAGACAGGGATGCCCTCTATCTCCACTTCTATTCAATATAGTTCTCGAAACACTGGCCAGAGCAATTTGACAGACGAAAGAAATTAAAGGCATAAAAATTGGAAAAGAAGAACTTAAATTATCACTATTTGCAGATGACATGATTCTATACCTAGAAGACCCAAAAGGGTCTACAAAGAAACTACTAGAACTAATAAATGAATTCAGAAAAGTGGCAGGATATAAAATCAACACGCATAAATCAAAGGCATTTCTGTATATCAGCGACAAAACTTCTGAAACGGAAATGAAGAAAAACACTCCATTCACAATATCCTCAAAAAAAAAAAATACTTGGGAATGAACCTAACAAAAGAGGTGAAAGATTTATACAATGAAAACTACAGAACCCTAAAGAGAGAAGTAGAAGAAGATCTTAGAAGATGGAAAAATATACCCTGTTCATGGATAGGCAGAACTAACATCATCAAAATAGCGATATTATCAAAAGTTCTCTATAGATTTAATGCAATGCCAATCAAAATCCCAACAGCATTTCTTGTAGAAATAGATAAAGCAATCATGAAATTCATATGGAAAAATAAAAGACCCAGAATAGCAAAAGCAATTCTAAGCAGGAAGTGTGAATCAGGCGGTATAGCGATACCAGATTTCAAACTATATTACAGAGCAATAGTGACAAAAACAGCATGGTACTGGTACCAAAACAGGCGGGTGGACCAATGGTATAGAAAGAGGACACAGAGACTAATCCACAAAGTTACAACTATCTTATATTTGATAAAGGGGCTAAAAGCATGCAATGGAGGAAGGATAGCATCTTCAACAAATGGTGTTGGGAAAACTGGAAATCCATATGCAACAAAATGAAACTGAATCCCTTTCTCTCGCCATGCACAAAAGTTAACTCAAAATGGATCAAGGAGCTTGACATCAAATCAGAAACTCTGCGTCTGATAGAAGAAAAAGTTGGCTCCAATCTACAGATTGTGGGGTCGGGCTCCAAGTTCCTTAATAGGACACCCATAGCACAAGAGTTAACAACTAGAATCAACAAATGGGACTTAATTAAACTTAAAAGTTTTTTCTCAGCAAAAGAAACAATAAGAGAGGTAAATAGGGAGCCTACATCCTGGGAACAAATTTTTACTCCTCACACTTCAGATAGAGCCCTAATATCCAGAGTATACAAAGAACTCAAAAAATTAGACAATAAGATAACAAATAACCCAATCAACAAATGGGCCAAGGACCTGAACAGACACTTCTCAGAGGAGGATATACAATCAATGAATGAGTACATGAAAAAATGCTCTCCATCTCTAGCAGTCAGAGAAATGCAAATCAAAACCACCCTAAGATACCATCTCACTCCAGTAAGATTGGCAGCCACTCTGAAGTCAAACAACAACAAGTGCTGGCGAGGATGTGGAGAAAAGGGTACACTTGTACATTGCTGGTGGGACTGCAAATTGGTGCGGCCAATTTGGAAAGCAGTTTGGAGATTCCTGGGAAAGCTGGGAATGGAACCACCATTTGACCCTGCTATTGCCCTTCTCGGACTATTCCCTGAAGACCTTAAAAGAGCATGCTACAGGGATACTGCCACATCGATGTTCATAGCAGCACAATTCACAATAGCTAGACTGTGGAACCAACCCAGATGCCCTTCAATAGATGAATGGATAAAAAAAAATGTGGCATCTATACACAATGGAGTACTATGCAGCAATAAAAAATGACAAAATCATAGAATTTGCAGGGAAATGGATGGCACTAGAGCAGATTATGCTTAGTGAAGCTAGCCAATCCCTAAAAAACAGATACCAAATGTCTTCTTTGATATAATGAGAGCAACTATGAACAGAGCAGGGAGGAAGAGTAGGAAGAAAAGAGTAACATTAAACATAGACATGAGATGGGAGGGAAAGGGAGAGAAAAGGGAAATTGCATGGAAATGAAGGGAGACCCTCATTGCTATACAAAATTACATATAAGAGGTTGTGAGGGGAATGAAAAAATAAACAAGGAGAGAAATGAATTACAGTAGATGGGGTAGAGAGAGAAGTTGGGAGGGGAGGGGGGATATTAGGGGCATTTGGGGTAAAATTGGGGGTTCATAACCCACTTCAATCTAATGTATGAAATATGATATGTCAAGAGCTTTGTAATGTTGTGAACAACCAATAAAAAAAATAAAAAGTCAAAAAAAAAAAAGAACATGCTCAACTCTTTCAATACTGATACATTTTCTATACTTAAAGAATGCTAGGATGCAATGTAATTATAAGGAGTAAAAAAAAGAAAAAAAGTTTAACTACCTCTATGAAGTAACCACATTCTGCGTACTCTTTGCTTAGACCTGTCTTAAGGAACCAAATACTGGTGCATCTGAAGACACACCGAAGGCCACAGAGAAAGACCTGCTGCCTCTGTTGCCAAAAGAGAATGAGCTCTTTCACCTCTGACCCTTTCACATAGCCTGAAACATGGGTCTCTCCATCCCACCTGCTCTGGTGTTGACTCTTATTCATTCATTTACCATTTGTTTGCCCCATGTCTCTGTCTGGTTTGGGTTCCTCTGCTCCTCTTTTGTGCTGGATACATATTTTTAGTAACGTATTCATTCTTCTGTTTTTCTACTTGTTTGGGTTATTTTCTCAATATTGCTGTAGGAATTATAGTATAAATGTTGGCTTTTCACTATCCATTTCAAGTTAATACTAACTTAATTCCAGTGAGACATACAAACTTTTCTCCATGGTCACTCCATTCTCTCCACCCTCCTTTGTCATATCATTGGTATACACAGTACAGCTTTTTATATAAGCCCAATAATACTGCTTTGTGATATTATTTTATACAATTATCTCTTAAATTAATTAATACAAGCAAGGAAAAAATACATTTTCCTTTATATTCACCATCTCTTCCACTGCTCTTTATTGCCTTGGGTGAATTCAAGGTCTATCTGGTGTCACTTGTTTTCTACCTAAATGACTTTTTTTAGTGTTTCTTTAAGGTGAAGTTGCCAGCAACAAATTCTTTCAGTCTTTGAACATTTGGGAATGTTTTTATTTCACTTTCATGTTTGAAGGAAAGTTTGGCTGGATATAAAATTCTTGATTGACAGGTGTTTTTTTTTTCTTTCAGTATTTTGAATATAAAATCCTAATCCAAGTTAGCCTCTTCTGTCTTGGATGAAAAATCCCCTTTAATAGTATTGTGGTTCCCTTGCATGTGATAAATTATTTTTTCTCTCACTGCTTTCAGTATTTTCTTTGCCCTGGAACAGTTTGGCTATGATGTGTCTAGTTATGAAGTTTCTGTGATTTGCTTACTTGAGTATATCGAGCTCCTTTGATGTATCAACACATATTTTCCATCCAATTTGGAAATTTTTTAGTACATTCTTTCTTTGAAAATCTTTTTCTGCCTCTTTATTTCTGTCTTTTGTATCTGTGGCTTCCATCATATTTAAGTTGGTATGCTTTGGTTTTTACCAGAGGTTTCTGGGTCTGTTCAATTTTTTTCATTCTTTTGCTTTTTATTCTTAAGGTTAGGTAATACATATGAATCTATCTTCTGACTCCCTGATTTTTTTTTTACTTTTTCCAGATCAAATTTGCCATTGAGTCCCTCTGGTGAGTTTTTAATGTTAAATCCTTTGGGGAGTGGTGATACTTAACTTTAAAAAATGATTTTATTGTAATTTTTACTGCTATAATACTTTAATTCTTTAGATATGCATGCCCTGTGTTTTTTGAACATATTTCTAATAGCTTCTTTGAGGTATTTTTCTCATAAGCCTAACATTTGGGCTATCTGGCCAGTCTCCCATCCTATCCAAGACAATTTCCATGGACTGTCTCTTCTTCCTTGGATAAAGCACATTGTGCTATTTCTTTTCATGTATTTTTGTTCAAGACTGAATATTTAAACTAATATATTATAGCTGTTCTGTATTGTAACCACCTCAAATAATTGATTGCTGTCTTTGTTTAGTAAACTTTCTAGGATCAATCTCTAGAAACTGTCTTATCTTAATATGCAGCTGCTGATGTTTCTGCTTAGATTTGTGTGGGTTTTTTGTTATTTTGAAAATTGTCCTCCTAAGGGGCTCTCTCTGGAACAGTATAACTTACTGGTCAAACAATGATAGTTCAGGCATTGTGTTTAAGCTTCCTATGCCAATCAAGTTGCCTGTCAATAGGCTTCCACCTATTGCTGATGGGTTGGTTGGGTTCAAGCAGTTAAAAAAAAAAAATCCCAGTTGCTTTTATTTTCTGTGTGTGCAAGGCTTTACATTCAACCAGGGAAGAGTAGATGACTAGATTTTCTCCAGTGTCTTTGGAGTGTGTTTGCAGCATGCAGACTTGTATGTATATGTAGCCTTTCAGCCACCAGGAGTATATTCCATATTAAGTCCGATTGTTCTATCAGTGTGTTCATTGCTCTAATCAGCACTGCAACCTCATGAGAGCTGTGTCATTTACTTTCCATGATTGTTTGCTACTGATATTGCTATTGTCAACCCCCTTCATCAGTGGGGGTGTCTCAGCATGCTCCTCCCTAATGGAAGTAACTTGCCATGGAGCAAAGGATAAAGGAGGAGGATAGCAAGCAAAAAGCCCACAGATTCCCATTGTTCTTACTGAGGTTTAGTAGTTTGCCTTGAATAAATGCTTGTGAGTTTATTATATGCCACTGGCCAGTTTCCCAAGTCTTAAAATGGTTGTTTTGGATAACTTTTCCAGTTGCATCATTGGTCTCCGTGGAAGAATTTGCTGAACATCTCACACCACTATTCTGGAAGCCCCCAGAGATAATAACGCCAACCTCACTTTAAGAATATCCATAGAACATTAAAGAAAACTTACTTCATATGTTGTAAATAAAAGGAGACCTATGAAGAGAAACTACTAAGAAAATTTCAAATTTCCTTATTTCTTGAGTTTTCTTATTATGAGCTACTAAACCATCAGACAATTAAGCTTAATTGACTTTGTGGGAATGAAATGTCCAATTTAAAAAATATATTTAATCAATTTCCTGTTTTTTGGAACCCTGAGTATCTGAATGACTCTCTGTACCCAGGTAAATAAAAGCATTTCCTATTTCCATAGTGAGGTATGAGTGGAGGTATGTGTGTGGCCCAGAAACCTTCAAATACTTAGAGCTAATCTCAGCCAACAGCAGTACACTGCTTGAAGAAAATCTGCCAAATTATTTTTCCATATACAAAAAATTTGGCTCCAGGGATAACCACCCTGCACAATTTCCTCAGCATTTGGAGCTTGTTTTATTCCTTAGTCCCTCTGGTTTGAAACGTTTTCTTCTCATTCTAAACTTCTCTTTCAGGGTCAGAGAAATAACGAGGGTTTTTGTTTTTATTTTTGTTTTTTAATTTGAGTGACTCTTCTACCTGACTTTTCTCGTGACTCTTATATCCATCAAGACAGACTCTACCATCAGAGACTCTAATTATTCTTGATCTGCTTGGTATTACTGACAAATTACTCTTACTACAAATTACTACAGTAATTTCACCTTCCATCTTTGACAAAACACAATGAAATAAACATAAAAATCAATTCAGATCTTATTTATCCTTATAGCAGACATATTTTTTTCTCTTTTCACTTTCTACCAAATTTCTCACAATCTTTTCCTTTGATTTCTGTGTTGATATACCATAGAACAAAATCTTCATTTTTTAAAAATCATCAGTGAATCTTCTCACAAGGTAATAAGTGGTCTCTAATTCAAAACGGACAATTTTCTCAGTGTAGAGTAGAAATTTAAAACCCAAATGAGGAAACAGACAGACAAAGCTTGAATTCTGGGTGATCAGGAAAATATTGAAATCTCTCGTGTCTTCTTGGGGGTGTTTAATAGATTAAATGGGATAATGCATATAAAACTCTTATTAAGGCATCAATAATGCCTTAAATAGGTGGCATTTGTTATTATTTAGTCATTCAACAAATATTTTGAAACACTTTATGTTTGCTAAGATACAATAGATGAAAAAAACAGAGGTAGTTACTGCCTGTATTCCATGTGACTTTTTCTCCCAATGTCCTGTCTCCATCTGTTTGGATGGGGTACCAAAAAGGGCATGAATTATGAGCTTGACAGGCATAGGTTCACCCCAAATCTTGTTGTGTTAACTTAAAAAAGAAAAAAAAAACTCCTCTAAAGTCTCTGAGTCTTAGTGTACTCAAGAGTAGAACAGCAATGATACATATTTTAGAGTGGAGATGGGATAACTAAATAGACAAGTATTAAAATTTCTTATCCAAATTATTGACATATGTTTCAGTTCAAGAAATATTAAATTACTCCTCGCCCCTTTGTCTCCATGTATTTCTCAAGTTTTTCATATTTCAATACTTATTTTCTTATTTCAATATTATCTCATTCTGATATGATTTATCTCTATGAAATTAAGCACTGCCTTCACTAGCACCCTAAATCCATATTGTCTATCCCATGCTTTTTTACAATTCATTTACACCTCTCCATGAACTTATGCAATATTTTTGTCTAGAGGCCCACCATGACTTTAAATTCAATATGTCTAAAATCAGTCCTGTTATTGTAGGCCTCACATCAGTTATGCTGTGGAGTTTTAAGTGGAATCTTTTCCTTCCAGTTCTTCTGCTGCCAATGTACTCCACACTCTACTACCAGATTCACTTTCTCCAAATTGCTTTTATCACTGTGCCCTCACTTCCTGAAATCTTCAAAGACTAGGCTCACAGTTATCTGCAATGTAGAATCAAATCTTTAAAGTAAAGCTATGGGGTCCAAAGATGAATACAGTACTGTGTTGGTCAGCTTTCTCTTTCTATAAAAATACCTTAGATAACCAGTTTAGAAGTAGCAAGGTTTATTTGGCTCCTATTATTAGTTTCAGTCCCTAATCAGTTGGACCCATTGCTTTTAGACATGTGGCAAGGCAGAGCATCATGGTGGGGCCACACGACACAGCAAAACTGCTCACCTCATGGCTAGGAGCAAAAGGAGAGGAAAAAAACTAGGGTCCTTCAAGCCCCTTTAAGGGCACATCATCCATGACCTAAAGACCTCCCATTAATTAGGTCCCACCATTAAAGGTTCCACTACCTCCCATTAGTGCCATTGGTTGGGGACGTTTCACATGTGGGCCTTTAGGGTACACTTATCCAAACCATAACAAGTATTATCAACACAAATTCCAGGTATCCTATGGTTTTCTAGACCATGGATATAAATTTTAGGGCTCATTTCTTTGAAGTTCATTTCTCATTTATACAGTAAGATGAAAAGCTAGACAAGATGACTTCTTTTGTATCTGCTAATTCAATTTTATGAAAGTCAACAAAATGTCAGTGATGCATACTTTTGTCAACTCTCATTATTTCATAACTTTATTTTAATAAATAATAATCATGCATACTTATGGGACACAATGTGATGCTCTTACATGGGATCACCATTCCATGAAATGGATCACTGCAACGTATTTCTCCAATCTAACTGAAGGTTTTCACTCTAACATCTTCACTTTCCCCATCTTTTTACTTGCCACCCCCAGCTGCTGGTAATGACCTTTCTACTCTGTATTTCTATGGAATCAACTGCTTTAGATTCCACATACAAGTGAGATAATCCATATTTGTCTTTCTGTGCCTGGCTTAATTCAACTATCCATTTTATTACAAACTACAGAATTTTTTTCCTTTTTAGGAAAATTAATATTACACAATAGTATTAGCATTTTGATAGTAATAATGGTATTACATATGAGTAAATACAATAGTACTCCTTTGTGAATGTATATCACATTTTCTTTATTCATTCATTTGTCAATGGACACTTAGTTTTCTTCTCTATCATGGCTGTTGTGAATAATCTGCAAATGAACATAGCAGTGCAATATCTTTTGAATGTACCAATTTAATTTGGAGGGGATATATACCCAGAAAAAAATATTCCGGATTATCAACTGTACATTTTTGAATTCTCTGGGCCAAATGATGTTCTGAAATAAGAGAAGCTACATCCTTCCATGAACCACCATTGTGACATTGCTTGTGTCCAGGAATTTTTTAGAATAGATGGTTTATTTAAGTAAATACAGGCTGCCAGCTATTCTCTGCTGAAATGTGTGGCATATTTTGTAAATACTTTTCTGTATCTTGAGTGAAATGGTAACATAATGAAGTAAGACACTTTTCTGGAAGTGGAAGAGTCTTTATATTTTATGCTGTTCTTTGAATATACTTCTAACTCTCAAACTTCTTTTTGAGATATTGAAACTGACTTCTTTTGAGACCTGAGGCGGAGGTAAACTCCAATTTTGAACACTGAGTGGTCTCAGTTTTTAAATTCATTCCAAAAATTATTTTATTTTCTCCTCATAATTCTGCAACCACATTAGATTAACCCTCTAGTATTCGTTGGCTACTGGATTCCACAGATTTCACAGACAGGGATGGTTTAAGGTAAACGCCTGTGTGTGTTCAAGTGGGTCTCCTGTGAAATCTCTAACTGGATTACTTGCAGGCATTCTCTCTAGAATGAAGAAAGGACCAGGAAAAATTACTTTCGGGAAGATGCTGGAAGAAGAATGAACCTGATATAAATAAAAAGGAAAAGGTCTTGATGAAGTAGAATGTTAATAGGGAGGTACTCACAGGAAGTTATATTGTCTACGTTAAGTAAAACTTGATCATCAGAGGTTTCAAAAATCATGAGGAAGATTTAACACTTTTTGCCAAAATAATTCTTGGCAATTTTTGACAAGGGGAATTGTGGGATTCTTTATTTTGCATTTAATAAAGGGAAGCATCCAAAAATTATAAATTTTTTATTTGGAATCCAAGAATTTAAAAATTATCATTAAGTTATGCTTATATTCATAAAGAGATTAAAGGGCTTTTTAAAAAGTAATACAAAGTCCAGATTAAACTGACTACTATATTTTCATTACCTTTTTTTTTAAACAGTACATTATTTTAGTACCAGACATGAATTTCTTCCTTATATTTGATTCCTTCTCTTCAGATACTCAGATCTAAGTTAAGAACATTTCAGAGGAGATTCGTCCTTGAAGTGTGTTCAGCAGGAAAAACTGCAGAATAAGCCACACTTGGACTTCATAAAACTGTAGCTGGTGTACATAGAGATATAATCATTAGAGCCAATTATCTTTAGACAGACTGATGTTTCAAATTCTAATTACAAATTTTTAGCCTCATTAACACATGGTTTCATTTTATATCTTGGCTACCACATTTTATTGTTACAATTCATTAAAAATAATGTGAAAAATGAAGATGATCATAAACTTCATCATATAAGTGAAAGAAAAAAATAGTGCCTGGGTAATGATAACAACACTTTATATTTGCATAGCAACTTCCTTTTAAGGAGCTCAAAACATTTCACAAACATTATCTCATTAATCCTATGAGCAGTACCATAAAAAATAATTTCTTGGATTCCTAGGCTAGGGAAATTGATGTGTTAAATGGCTAAGCTTGTTTCTAAAATTGCACCTTAAAATATGAACAAATGAAGTAAACTCTTCATAGTTATCTATAATTATTTTTAAATTTATGTACAGAAAATTGACCTTTTTGTTGTACTTTTTCCCCCAGTGTTAGGGATCTAATCCAGGACCTCATTCATTCCAGAAAAAAAACTGTACCACATCCCCAGCCCTGATGTCTTAACACACATAGATTATTGTAACTACTACCATATTCCAGATACAGAACTGTCCCAGCACTTCAAAAAAACTTTGTTACTCTTTTATTGTCTAACTTTCTTCCATATTTCCCTTAGCAAACAAATCTTCTCTTCAATTGCCTTTCATAGAATGTCATATAATATCAACTTTTGAGGTTTTCTTATTTTTCTCAGCACAATGCTTCTGAGGGTCATCAGTGTTGTTGCTTGAATTAATAGTTCATTCCTTTGTATTGCTGACTAATATTCCATGGTGTGGATGTATCTCACTTGTTATTCCTTAACCTCTTACTGGACATATAGGTTATTTTGAGTTTAGGTTGATTCTTAATAAAGCTGCTTTGTATGTTTGTAGATAAAGTTTTGCATGAGAAGGAGTTTCATTTCTCTAGATTGAATATTCATGGATAGAATTGCTTGTTTATAAGGCAAGTGCATGCTAACTTTGTAAGACATTTAATTTAAAACTGTCTTCCAGAATGTCAGTACCATATTGAATTCTTACTAGAAATGTGTGGAAATTTCATATTCTCTACATTGTCCCCATTAGTTGGTTTTCCCCACTTTTTAAACAGTTCATTCTAACCATCCTAATCAGTATGTAGTGGTTTGTCATTGTGGTTTTCACTTGCATTTCCACAATAGCTAATTATGCTGAGTATTTTTCACGTATTTTCAATCAGTATATCTCCTTTGGTGAAGTGTCTGTTCAACTATTCCGCACTTGTAGGTGCTTGAAACTTTTTGTAAATTCCTTGGGATTTTCTACACAGGCAATTATGTGCATGTAGACAGTTTTATTTATTCCTTTCCAATCTTATTCATTTATTTCTTGACTCATCTCCAAGTTATTAAAATGAAGAACAAAAAATTTATTTGTATTATTCCCGTTTTGTCCTTTTAAAATGAGAGGAGACTATAGCGAGGTTCTTCTGTCATTCATTCCTGATTCTGACAATTTGTCTCCTTTTTCTTTTATTGTTGTTAGTCTAATGAGAGATTTATCAGTTTCACTAATCATTTCAAAGAGCCAGCTTTAAGTTTCATTGATTTTTTTTCTACTACTGTTTTGGTTTAAGTGTATTATTGATCAATCTTATGATTCTTTTTTTTCTGTTTGTTTTAGGGTTATTTTTATTCTTTTCCTAGTTCCTTGAGGTGGGTCTTTTTTCAATTCTTTAATTTTTAATAAAATTTTTATTAAATTTTATTAAATTTATGATAATTAATCAATTTATGATAAATAAAAACATAAAATTATACATATTAATGTGATAGCATATGTTTCTATACCCTTACATATTGTGTAATGTGTAAATCAAGTAAACATATCTGTCTTCTCAGATATTAAGCATTTCTTTATAGTGAAAACATTCAAAATTCTTTTTTCAATAATTTAAAGTTTACAATAATATGGTTAACAATAGTTACCTTACTGTGCAATACCACAACAGAACCTCTTATTCTTATCTAACTAAAACTTAGTAGCCACTGTTGAGACTTTCTCCATTTCACCTCCTCTACCCCAAGTCTCTGGTAACGATAATTCTAGTCTCTGCTTCTATGAGACCAACAGTTTTTATTCCACATTTGAGTGAGATCACATGGTACTTTCTTTTTGTTCCTGGCTTCATGTACTTAACATTATGACCTCTTGATCCGCCCCTGTTGACAGAAATGACAGGGTTTCAATTTTTATGACTGACTAGTATCCCATTTTATGTATGGACCACATTTTCTTTATCCTTTCATCAGCTGATGGACACTTTTGTTGTTTCCATTTAATGGTTGTTGTGAATAGTGTTGTAATAAACATGGGAGTATAGATGTCTCTTTGACATAATGATTTTGTTTCCTTTGGAAAAATTTCTAGTTCGTATTGTAGTTCTATTTTTAATATTTTGAGGAAATTACCTATTGTTTTTCATATTGGCTATGTTAATGTATTTTCACAAGGATTCCTTTTTTTCTCCACATCATCACCAGCATGTTTCACTTTCAGTTTTTCTTTTTGAAAACGGCCAGTTTTACTGGGGTGAGAAGAAATCTCATTGTGGTTATGATTTTCATTTATCTCCCTTATTACCAGTGATGCCAGGCATTTTTTATATGTATCTTTTTTTCTTTTGAGAATTTCTTTTTTTTTTATTGGTTGTTCAAAACATTACAAAGCTCATGACATATCATCCTCCGTACATTTGATTCAAGTGGGTTATGAACTCCCCTTTTTACCCCAAATACAAGTTGCAGAATTTCTATTAGTTTAGTTTATTGCTTACTTTTTAATCAGATGGGGTTTTTTGTTGTTGTTGGTTTGTTTTGGCTATTGAGTTTTAGGAGTTCTTTACGTTTTCTGGATATTAACCCCTCGTCAGATGTATTGTTTACAAATATTTTCCTCCATTCTGTGGGTTATGTCTTCACTCTGATGATTGTTCCCTTCACAGTGCAGAAGTCTTTTAGTCTGATGTAATCCCATTTGTCTAAGTTTGTTTTTGTTTCTTGTGCTCCAAATATACTTGCCAACTACAATGTCTTAAAACCATTCCCCATGTTTTCTTCTAATAGTTTCATAGTTTTAGTTCATAATTTAAGTCTTTAATCCATTTTGAGTTGATTTTTGTTTTGTTCTTCTACATATGGATAATCCCCATTTTCCCAGCACCATTTATTGAAAATACTAACCTCTCTCCAATGTGTGTTCTTGGCACCTTTATTGAAAATTAGTTGGCTATTGATGTATGGTTTACTTCCAGATTCTCTATTCTGTTTCATTGGTCAATGTGTCCATCTTTATACCAATACTCCGATGTTTGGATTATTATGATTTTGTAGGATATTTTGAAGTCAGAGAGTTTAATGGCTCTTTTTTTTTCTGTTTACCCAAGATGGCTTTGGCTATTCAGACATTCCTGTGGTCACACATATTTTAATACTATGATTGCAGTTCTGTGAAAAATCTCATTGGTATTTTGATAGGGATTGCAATAAATCTGTAGATTGGTCTGGATAATATTGACATTTTAATAATGTTGATTCTTCCAACCCATGAATGTGTGGTCTCTTTCCATTTGTGTATGTGTGTGTGTGTGTGTGTCTGTCTGTCCTCTTCAACTTTATTCATTGATATTTTATAATTTTACTATAGAGCTCTTTCACCTCTTTGGTTAAATTTATTCCTAGGTAATATTTTTGGTAGCTATGATTAAAAATATTATTTTTAAAATTCTATTTCAGATAATTTTAAATTGGTATATAGCAACACTCCTGATTTTGCACATTGATTTTTACATCCTGCAAATTTGCTGAATTTATTAGTTCTAATAGTTTTTTTTTTTTTGTGGATTCTTATGGGTTTCTAAGGTTATCATCTGTAAATAGTAAAAATTACTTCTTATTTTCCAATTTGGACACCTCTTATTTCTGATTACTCTGTCTAGGGCTTCCAGCACTCACTATCTTGAATAAAAGTGTGAATATGGACATACTTTTCTTGTTCTAGGTATTATAAAGAAGGCTTTAATCTTTCCCCATTTAGTGTTAGCTATTGGCTTATAATATATGGCTTTCATCATGTCAAAGTATTTTCCTTCTATACCTAATTTATTTATCATTTTGTCATGAAAGGATATTAAATTTTATCAAATTCCTTTTCAACATCTAGTGAGAGAATCGAATGGGTTTTGTCCTTTATTCTGTTGATGTCTATATGTTTAACTATCCTTACATTCCTGGAATGAATATCCCATTTGATCACAGTGAATAATATTTTTAATGTGTTGTTGAATTTGGTTTGCCAGTATGTAGTTGAGTACTTTTGCATCTATGTTCATTGGGATATTGACTTGTGATTTTCTCTCTTTTTTTTTTTTTTTTTTTTGTTTCCTTGTCTGGTTCTGACATTGGGTAATGCTAGTCTCATAGAATGTGTCTGGAAGAATTTCTTCCTCTTCAATTTTTTTTGATAATTTATGAAGTATTCATGTGATTTCTTAAATATTTGGTAGAACTCAGCGGTGAAGTCTGGTCCTGGCTTTCCTATAAGTACAGACCTTTTGTTACTGATGCAATCTCATTTATTCATTATCATTTCATTAAGGTGTATGTTTCAAGGAATTTGTCTATTTCTACCAAGTTATCAAATTTGTTGGTATATAATTATTTATAATAGTTTCTAATGATCCTTTGGATTATTTGGTGTCAGTTTTATTTTTTATGTTACTGTCTGATTTGAGTCTTCCCTCTCTTTTTCTTAGTCTAACTAAGGTTTTTCTCTTTTACTTATTTATTTTTTGTTGCTATTTCATGTATTTATGCTCTGATCTGTAGTTTGAATCATTCTTGGTTTTCTAGTTCCTAGAGATACAGTAATATGTTATTTGAGATTTTTCTACTTTTTCATGTTGCTGTAAATTGCTGTAAACTTCCCTCTTAGCATTGCTTTTGCTGGACCATTGGTTTTGATATGTTGTGTCTCCACTTTTATTTGTTTCAAGAATTTTTAATTTTCTCCTGATTTCCTTCTTGATCATTATTTGTTCAAGATTAAGTTGTGTAATTAATTTCTGACATTTTGTTCTTTTCTGTTTCTTTCTTTCTTCCTTCCTTCCTTCCTTCCTTCCTTCCTTCCTTCCTTCCTTCATTCATTCCTTCCAGTACCAGGGATTGAACTCAGGGGCACCTGACCACTGAGCAACATCCTCAACCCTATTTTGTATTTTATTTAGAGACAGGGTCTCACTGAGTTGCTTAGTGCTTGCCCTTGCTGAGGCTGGCTTTGAACTTGAGACTCTCTGGTCTCAGCCTCCAAAGCCTTTGGTATTACAGGTGTGTGACACCGCATTCAGCTCTACTGTTATTTTCTAGTTTTCCTACAATGTGGTGAATTAATGTACTCAATATGATTTCAACTGTTTAAAATTTCTTGAGACTTGTTTTGTGGACTATCGTATAATCTACACTGAAGAATATTCTATGTGCTGTTGAAGGAATGAATGTATATTTTGAAGTCAGTGTATGGAATTTAGGTCCATTTGGTCCAGGATACATTTTAACTGTGCTTTTTCCTTATTGATTTTCTTTTTGGGTCTGTCCACTGCAGAATGTGGTATGCTCAAGTCCCCTATTATTGTATTGGAATCTCTCTCTCCCTTTAAGTTTGTTAGTATTTGCTATATACGTATAAGTGCTCCAGTATTAAATGAACATATATTTTAAATTATTTCCCTTTGCCAAAGATAAGAACAGTAAAACAGAGAGAGAGAGAATATACTAATAAAAAAATTTCCACTTTCTCTCAATTCCTCCCCACATTTTGAATTTTTGATATCCCATTTTACATTTTCTACATTGTCCATCTCTTAACATACCAAGTTAGTTATTATTATTTTATTGTTTTTAGTCTTTATAAAAGATATGAATGACTTACACATCATGTTTACAAAATTAGAGCATGCCAAATTTGTCTGTTTAGTTACTCTTACCAGTGTTTTATGTCTTTGGATGTTTTCTTCTTACTCATTGATGTCATTTTCTTTTATTTTGAAGAAACTCCTTTAGCTTTTCTTGTAACACAAGTCTGGTGGAGATATATTCTCTCAGCCTTTGCTTGTCTCAGAATGTCTTTTTTTTTAAATTTTTTTATTGGTTGTTCAAAACATTACATAGTTCTTGATATATCATATTTCACACTTTGATTCAAGTGGGTTATGAACTCCCATTTTTACCCCGTATACAGATTGCAGAGTCACATCAGTTACACTTCCACTGATTTACATATTGCCATACTAGTGTCTGTTGTATTCTGCTGCCTTTCCTATCCTCTACGATCCCCCCTCCCCTCCCCTCCCCTCCCCTCCTCTCTCTCTAACCCCTCTACTGTAATTCATTTCTCCCCCTTGTATTATTTTTCCTTTTCCCCTCAATTCCTCTTGTATATAATTTTGTATAACCCTGAGGGTCTCCTTCCATTTCCAAGCAATTTCCCTTCTCTCTCCCTGTCCCTCCCACCTCTCATCCCTGTTTAATGTTAGTCATCTTCTCATGCTCTTCTTCCCTACTCTGTTCTTAGTTACTCTCCTTATATCAGAGAGGACATTTGGCATTTGTTTTTTAGGGATTGGCTAGCTTCACTTAGCATAATCTGCTCTAATGCCATCCATTTCCCTCCAAATTCTATAATTTTGTCATTTTTTAATGCAGAGTAATACTCCATCAACAAGTACATGAAAAAATGCTCACCATCGCTAGCAGTCAGAATGTCTTTATCTGTCCTTCCTTTCTAAAAGACAGCCTTATTGGGGAAAGACTTTATATTGGTCATTTGTTTTCCTTCAGTAATGTGAAAATCTCCTACCTCTGTCTCCTGCCCTGCACAGAATTATAACATCTTTCTGTGTTGGTTTCTTTTCTCTTGCTGCCTTGATAGTCCCTTTATTTTTTACCTTAGAGAAATGATTATAAGATGTCTTAGTTAATTTGAGATCATTCTAACTGGTGACCTTTGACCTTCCTGCACCTGGATATTTATATTCTTTTTTAGATTTGAGAAATTTTCTGTTATCACCTCTTTGTTTTGTTTTTTTAATTTAAAAATACATTTAAATTGTATCTGAGTGTAAAAAGTAACATAGAACTTTACATATCTTGTTGATAACAAGTCCAGTTATAGAACACAAATGATATAAATAAATCTCCAATATGTTTTTCTTTTAAGCCTAAAATTACCATACAACTTTAGAACACCAGCTTGATATAATGTTCTTTTAAAGCTTCTACCTTACAGATTTGTATACCTGGAAGATATGAACACATTAATAGCACCACAATTACACTGATGATTTTATATTAACCAAGTTTAGCTTTTAAAGAAATAACATATTACAATATTGAAAAATAACAGTTGTTGTTTAACCATAGTTGTATAATTTTTAATTTTTTTAAGATTACTTGCTCAAAAAACTTACACATATAACCAATTTACACAGACCTTCTTTATCACTTACTTAAACCCTCTTATTAACTTAATCACATAGACTCTCTTATCCAGAAACATATTTTCCCTCTATTAAATCCATACCTAGAACCGTCTAGTTTCTCTTTTCCATCTGTTAACCTCCTTTTCTGTTCACATTTTGAAACAATACTTGTAAATTTCTGAATTTAGGCAGATTATTTCATAGACATCAACATTTTATTGGGTTTTTATTTTTGAACACCTAGAAAAACTTATAAGCTTAATTTTAAAGACATCTTTACTTTCATCTGTTATCACCTCTTTGAATAAACTCTCCACCCCTTTGGCATTCTCAGGTTCTTGTTGAGCCCCAATAACCTGAACAATTGCTATTTTAAAAATGTCCCAAAGTTCTTGTAAGCTTTCTTTGTTCCTTTTCCTTTGTTTCTTCTCTGTGTATTTTCAAATAACCTGTCTTTGAGCTTACTAATTCTTCTGTTTGATCTATCTTGCTCTCCGTGTTTTCTGCTTTTTAATTTTATGAGAGTATTTTTTTTCATTTTTAAAATTTGTTTTAATTTTGAGCTTAAAGATTTCTATCCTTTTAAATTGCTACCATATTGAAGTTTCTTTGTTAGCTTATTAAATCATTTATCTGTGTTTTCTTGAAGCACTGAGTTTCTTTAAAACAGCTGTTTAAAATTCTCCTTGTGAGAATTCTCTCATACTGATTACTATCTTGTCAATTTTTGGCACCTTAATTTGAATGTCAGGTGAGGTCATGGATCACTGAAAACTTTTGATGCTTTTTTTGGTACACGATGTCATCTGAGCATTGAAGAATAGGGATTTATTCCAGTCTTTGTAATCCGGTTTTGTGTCTGTCTTTCCAGAAATTCTAAGCACACTGCTTATTTTCTCTGAACCTGTGGTCACTTTCACGATTTTAGTACTAGAGAGCATCCTAACTCCAGGCTCCCCATGAGTCTATTACTGGTCTGCCGTCACTGTTTTAGTCTAAGTCCAGGTTTGTCCCAAATCCACAGTTGGTACGTTGTTCCACAGGAACTGAGACCCGAGAGTTATGAGGAGATGGAGGAATCTTTAGGAGGTGGGACTGTGTGGAAGGAAGTTAGGTCACTGGGGGCATGCTCTTGAAGGGGATTTTGGTACACTAGTGCCTTCCTATTCCTCTTTGCTTCCTGGCTGCCAAGAGGTAAACAGGCCTTCACCATGTATGTACTCCTGACATGATGTGTAGTGCTACCACAGGACCAAAGCCAAAGGGCCAAGGGACCATGGACTGAAACCTATGAAATCATGAATAAGAACAAAACCAAGTCATGGTGTTTTTATTTTTCTTCTTGCAGTTCTAGGCATCAGACCCAGGGCTTCACACACGTTAGGCAAGTATTCTACTAGTGAGCCCCTTGTTTTCTTTTTAAGTTGATTATTACTTGTGACAGGAAGCTGACTGACACAGCAGTCCTTAGTCAAAAAATAGAGAGTTTCTCTTGGAGATTTTTCTGTTCACATCCAATACATAGTCCAGGTTTTAGGCTGTCTTTGATTTGATTACAAGTAATATCAAAATACGAAAAATAAAAAAAAAAGGAAACATACTGCTGAGTTGGTGGCAAATTCTGTCATTTTCCCCACCTGTCTGCTATCATTGACATTTTAGAGCCCTCAGACAACTGAACTAGGCATCATGTACAGGGCTTTTTGCTGCCTTTGCAGGAAAAGACAGGGTGGAATGTGTTTACTCCATTTTGATTGGAACCAGAAGCCAAGGTTTAGATTTCTTGAAGCATAGTCATCAAGCCAATCCTGAAAGTATGCTTTGGCCTAGAGCCTAAAATAAATGTACAAACAATATTATAATGTAATATTTAAGTAACCAAAGTGCTGAAAGTTAAGCATTTTATTTAACCCTTTTCATTACTCTATGAAAGAGAGAGATGATAGGTGTCAAAGATTTCCACTTGCGTATTGTATTTTCTTGTATATTATTTTGGGACCTCTATGGACCTAGAAATGGTGCCTAAGGAGTCTAAAGTAATAAGCTTTAGTAACTAGCCTTTATCTGCATCCCACAAGTTCTGTTCATAGAAGTGTTAGAAAATAAAGTGAAGTGACTCATAGTCCTTTTCCTTTGTTGCATTATTTTTTGTAAAAACTTATTGTTCTTTCTTGCAGATGTAATAAAAGCTGGAATTTAAGACACTTCTTTGAGAACTACTCATTTTCCACGTGCTTCTCATGTGTATATGAAACATGCAAGTTAGTAAACTTCTGTTTGTCTTTTTACTCTGTCTTTTGTGACAGAGATCCATTCTGACTGCTATGGTTTAGATGTGAGGTCTCACAAGAGCTCGTGTGAGACAGCGCAAGACAATTTAGAGGTGAAATGATTGGGTTACAAGAGCTTTCACCTAATCACTATATGGATTAACTGGGGAGTTAACTGTAGGCAGAGAGGCCATAATTGAGAGAGGTGAGTCACTGGAGGGCTGCCTTTGGTTTATGTTTTGTCCCTGATGAGCGAGTGAAACATTTAATTCTAAAAAATTCAAGCAAACAAAACCCTTCTCTAATCTTAAGACTTTTTTTCTTCATTCTACTTGATCCAAATTTCAGTATTGTAAAAAAGGAAAAATGCTTACAGAATTTGAAAAAAAAAAATTAGAGGCCTAAATGTCTCAATTTGCTCTCACCAAAATACTGAGTCACAAAATACAGAAAAGAAAACCAAATCATTCTTTCTATATATTTTATTCTATGAATTTTTAGTCTATTGTGTTTTAGAGTCTTCAGATATTGGTTGCTCAAATATATTCAAGTCTTTTAGTCTACCCAAACACTCTATCCTGTAACAATTAGATGAATGTTATTTGTAAGATTGAAAATATAATGTTTTTCCCAGAATTTCATGGGATTCTTGGGACAGTGTGGTATCTCTTCCTGCTTACAAAAAATATTTTTTATCTCTCTTGTGTTTTCTCTAGTTTGCATGTGGAGCATGACCCTTCATGTCCCAAATTACTACTTCCATGGACACCTGCATTCTGTTTTGTGAACCTTTTCCTGAAGCTTGGTATTTATAATAGTTCTGTTCATAGAACTATTAAGAGGATAAGGTGAGGGCTGGGGATGTGGCTCAAGTGGTAATGTGCTTGCCTGGCATGTGTGGGGCACTGAGTTCCATCCTTGGCACCACATAAAAATGAAATAAAGATGTTGTGTTCACCGAAAACTGAAAAATAAATATTAAAAAATTCTCTCTCTCTCTCTCTCTCTCTCAAAAAAAAAAAAAGAGGATAAGGTGAAATTACTTGTGTTAACAATCTAGTATACAGTAAGCACATAATAAGTATTAGTTGTTATTATTTCTTTAGGGATAATGATAGAAGAGTCTATCACTAAATAGGCAAAAGGAAGTGAAATATTAGATGTTCTGTCTTCTTTGAAATTCCTTTAGCCTGTTCAGTCCTGGGTCAAACTGGCTTCCATAACCTGCTTATTCCTGTTTCCATCTTGTTGTCCACATCTCAAGCCCTCTCACTTTTGTTAGGCAGGAGAACTCAACATTTCTCCTTCTCTTTCCTCCATTTACCTCTGTCTCTTTACTTCCATCACTTCTTCCTTTATTCCCTCCCTTGTCTCATGGAGTGTCCTGTGGAGGAGGGAGAGGATTGGGGTGATATCAGCCCAGGAATCTCTTGAAAGACCCTAACTGCAAAAGTCAGCTAGAACAATCAATTCTGAGAGTAAGGGTCAAAGTGAGTTCCGAACCATAATTTGAATTTATGCAAAATGGTTTTCAGAAATGAAAACTTTCTTGAAGCAAAGAAAATTGGATAGTATAGAAAATTAATATCAACAGTTGCCACGCATTCAAAATTCTAATGAGATAGAAGCAGGACATTTGAATAAGAGGCAAATATTTTGAATTCATTTGCAATCAATTCAGTCCACATTTTATTGAAAACATTTTCTTCAAAATTAATAAAATCTGATATTAACAGACCTCTAAAAAAGAAAAGAAATTAAAAGAAATTTCAAATATTTTGACTGAACTGATTTTTCAATTTAATGAATTTTTAGAGATAACCCATGTGTTAGTATTTCCCAGTTTGTTAGACAACTTTCTGTCACTATAACAAAATATCTGACATAATTAATTTTTAAAGTAGAGACTGTTTATTTCAGTTCATAGTTTTGGAGATTCCGGCCCATGATCTGTTGGCCTCATTGCTTTGGGCCTGTGGTGAAGCCCCACATGGTAGGACAGAGTGGTACAGCAGAACCTCTGGCCTTATGGCCAGAAAGCAAAGTAAAGAAGAAAGGGGTTAAAAACCACAGTTCCCTTGAAGGGCACACCTCCAACTACCTAATAACTTCCCACTAGATCACTTCTTAAAGGTTCTACCAGCTCCCAACACTACCACTACCCCAAGGACCAACCCTTAAACACTTAGGCCCTTTGGGGACAGTCAAGATCCAAACCATAGACACCTAGGTTACCTTAACAAACTGTCACAGACTTGATGGCTGAAAACAAAAAGAGATGCATTCTTTCACAGTTGGAGACCAGAGGTGTAGAATCAAGATGTAAGCAGGACCATACTCCCTCTGAAGTGTCCAGCAGAAATGTCTTCCTTTCTTCCAGCTTCTTGTGGCTCCAGGAATTCCTTGGGTAATGGCCGCATGACTCCGTTCTCTGCTTCAGTCTTCATGTGGTCTTCTTTTCTGTGTCTCTCTTGTGTATCTCGTACGGATATGTGTTGTTGACCTAGGGCTCACTTAATTCAGGGTGGTTCTGAGACCCTTAAATTAGTTACATGTGCAGAGACCATTTTTTCAAGCATTCCCAGATTCAAGGGGCTAGGTGTGGTCACATCTTTTCTGAGAGCCACAGCTCAGAGAATGAGTAATGAACTTAATTGGAAAAATAAAATTTTTAGCAAGATTTCACCAATTTGATAGAATTATGGTAAGTATGAAATAATTTTTAAAAATTGAAAATCTGATTACATTTTAGTATATAAAATTATTTTTTTTAAAAAAATTCAATGATCTAGTAAATGAATTGTAATATCAGCACCAAGATAATGGTGCTTTGCAAATTTGAAATCAAACCTTATGAGTATTCTTTATATTATGTAAATTGCTGATATGGATATCAGATTCTCACTGGTAAAATCAAAATCAACTTGAGTTAAGCCTGTTTGAAATGATCCCAATTGGTTTTTATTACAAAATATAACATATATATTTTTAAATTGAGAAATCCCATAGTTGAAGAATTAAAACTCACCTGAGCTCACTTGGAGACTTGCTTATTTCAACCTACATTCTTAAATGTTGATATTTCATATTCTAAAATAAAATTATAATTTAATGAGGTTAGGAGAGGATAAGAGAATACTAAGTTCTTAAATCTAGATCTTCAATAACATAAGTATATCAGGATATCGGTACTTTCTAAAAGATTGTCTAATCAAACTAAAATTAATCAACTTTTATATCAGAAGATATTTAGCATGAAAAGCATGAAGTTCTACATGTATAAGTCAAGTTTTTGTCTAAGAAATTGTCAGCCACTCTTCAAGTAAATCTGTAGACTTTCATAATGTACCTTTAATTATATTCATTAATATTCATTCGGGAAGGTGTATCATTGTTTCTATTTCAAGAACAAAAGCTGAAACATTGTCTTGCTTTAATCTAGAACTTTTATTTTGAGAATAGTCTATTCAAGACCTTTCTCTGAGGAGACAATTGTGCTATAAGGGTTCCCTTTCTGAAATGTAGCAACTTTATGGAATTATAAACAAATTCTCTAAGGAGCATTTTATTTAGATCAAAGGTGGTATGTTCTCAGTTGGTTTAATAATTTTTTTCATCATTTTCCTGAGACTACATCAACATGGGGAATTTGAGTTCAGATAATAACTAGCCCAGAGTGACTATGCTTAATAGCCACTGGCAAAAAATCACAAAAATTCAGTGTTGACTTCTACCTGGCAATGACATTGGCATACTTTTATTTAACACTTACTATGTTACAGACACTACCAACACTTCACATGCACTAATTCTTGTAATAGTTGTAGCAACTCCTCCATTATTATCTCAGTTTTATACACAAGAAAACTGAGTATCAGACAGAATTAATAGCTTGTAGTGAGAAATCAAGAGACCAGAGGTATGAACCAAGCAGCCTGTCTCCAAGATCTTCTCTACCCATACATGAAACCTCTCAGGGGTTTCTCACATATGTCCTCTTCCTCTGGATACCTCCCTTGTGGATATTAGTGGGCTGTACCATGTTGAATTTCCTGGGCTAGTTGTTTTCTGTTGTCTAGAGAAGGACTGAATCAAGGTAAGACTTTTGCTTTATCCCAAGGCCGCGGCTACTTGCAAAATGCCTTCTCATTCCAATTATGTTCTCTGGAATACAACCACAAGTGCATCTGTGCTCTAGCCTCTGCCTTGCTTTTATTACATAACTTCTTCATTTGACTTGCCCTGAAAATTCATTTAGACCTATCACTCTAGCAATATGGTATAGTTACTATGGAGAAGCAGGGAGCATTAAGTAGTGCAGTAATTGGAGGTGAGAGATGGGTGGGATAGAGAGGACTTGGGGATTGGAGCAGGGCAGGGCAGGAGTGTACTAGCCACCTCACATAAGTAACTAATAATTTAACCTTAACAATCAGTAAAGGTTAAAGAGCTAACTCGGAGGTTATAAATGACATCACTAAGATCACGTAATAAAGCTAGAAAAAATCATAGCAAATTATTTTACCTTAATTTTTATAGGTCTGGCTAAATTCTGTTGGTCTGGTATCTGAATATAACAAACAATAACAACATGATTCTGATAAAGTGATCCATAAAGTGATAAAGTGTTTAGGAGAAATGCAGTGTAAGAAGCAGATTAAATAAAACTGCAGACAATTATAACAACATGCCACGTGCAATCACATTTCCTGGGGTATTTCTAAGTGTAAAGGTTAAAGGAACGTGAAGCAGATTACATCTTACAGTTTTTTTTCCTAACTTTGCTTTTACTTCATATTACATCATAAATATTTTTCTAAACCATGAAGCTATTTGAAAATTCTATTTGCGCAGCCATACAACATTCTCAGTGTTGAAATTTTCTACTATAAGTAATATTTGTACAAATTATGTTAGGCAGACTTTTTCATGATTTTCTTTTTAGAGATGGAATTCATGAATACAGGAATATAATTTCCTAGGGTATTCAATACATCATGTCAAAAGCTTTGTGAAAGCGTATGCCAATTTTCAAGGCCACAAGTGCAAGCTAGATAATATAACATAACATAGCATGATGAAAGGATAAAAGGGTGAGAAGGTGGCAAGTTTGGGAAAAGGGTGTGGAGCAGTGGCCGAGGCTAAGTCCAAAAAGTTGGCAGGATCCTGATCATGGAGGTGCAGAGGTACCAAAGAATAGATACCACACAACCCTAGGTTTTAGACTTGGGTGTTGTAGTTCTTTGTTTACCAAAAGAGAAATCAGATGAAGTGGAAGGTGCTTGGGGAGAAAGATAATGAGTTTAGTTTTAAATATGTTAAATACATGTTATGTATGGTGCATCCAGATGGATATTTTGGATTTTCTGATCTGGACCTCAGGGGCCCAGGAACTCAGTCACCATTACATGCCAGGTCCGGAAAACTGGCTGATCACTCTAAGGAAAAGAAACGAAAGACTATAAAATTTGGGAAACAACAGTATTAAGACGAAGTCTCATAATCTAGTTTCTCTAAACTAAAAATTTTTGAAATATAAATAACTGTAATTCTGTGATAACTAGCACTAATCATATAATCATATGATGGCTCTGAATTTGTGCAGTAACAACGCCCACTTTCCGACTGACTCATGTGTACATGTGTACGTATCAGATAGATTTTAAATGCTGTAAGGGAGAGAGTCAATAATTTTGCCTTTAAAATATACATTTGGGATTTAAGAAATTCAATTTTATGCTAAAACAGAAAATTTTATAATAAATTAGAATAGTAACATGATACATACACTCATCTCAAGAACCAGGAATTTGGAGCAATTACTAAATACCAAATTTGGAGAAATTAGTATAATTTTGCTATTCTTTAGCCAGTAGTCATAGAAGAAGCCTCCTCCCCCCACCCCACCTCCGCCATCCCATCCCCCAGGCCCTTCAAAAAGACAACTTTTTCTTCAGGAAGATCCCATCTCAATGATGTAGATTTGTGTACTTTGCCACCTTGTGGTCATTGTAGTTATTTGCATGACTCCATCTGTGTTGTGGCTTGAAGATTTTTCTGTTGAAATAGCTGTATGTTCTTATGTATACCAGCAAAAACATATTTAAATGAACTCGAACAGCCTTGACACAAAAGATGACTCTTCCCAAGATGAATGCCCACTGCTGATGAATTTATTATGGGTTGATATGTCTGCTCAATAACACTTTTTTCTTTTAACCTTTCTTAAATGTACCACGCCCCACATATTTCTACAGTAATTATTTTGAAACAGAATAAATGCTAAGAAAACTAAGAAAATAACATAAATAATAGGTTTTAAGCAGAAAATAAAAATCATGATTTCATATACCTCTGAATAAATAAGAGAATTTTCTGTAAAGACTCAAATCAAAGCATCCACAAACACAGGCTCGCCTCTAGTCTCCATATTTTGTAATTCAATTTTATGAGAAACAAATTTGCTGGGAAAATGAAGTTTTCAATGTCTCCAGAGGTGCAGTAGCCATTGCCAGATGACTAATGTGTCACAGATGCTTTTTTTAAAAGCGATTGCTACTTACAAGATGATAACTACTGCATATTTTAGGTATTGTTTTTGTTTCGTTTTGTGATTCATTTTCAAAAGAGATTTCATATTTTAATAGTCAAACATTTGTCTTTAAAGTACGCAGAATACATCATTTTTGGTGTTGGTGATCTTTCTTAAGCACAAACAGATTTTTGCCATTACAAGTCACTGATTTCTTGTATCTTGAGGCAATATGTGAGTTTTTAATAAGTTTCAGAGGCACAGTCACTCTAAAGCTGAATTTTGTTTCTCACAATGCAGGAAATGCTATTATAATTTAACGAGAGAAAAAAATTTTCTTAATATTTTCATGAACAAAATCTATACACCTTGGATTCATTTGAGCAACAATAATTCTCTCTAGAACCATCAAGTACCCAAGACATACAGACTTTTGTCACTTATTTGCTTCTGCTAATTACCCAACAAATGTATTTGGACTGGGGAAAGAGTTGTTTTTTAGAGGGCAGACTGTCCTCGCTATATAATCGAAACAAATTTTACTATCTTGTTAGACTTGAACCCCTCAGTCGAGTGACTTGTTTGTATTTTCTTCATATCACAAATCAGTACAAATCTGATGAGGCTTTCTCCAAATGGGGACCATAAATCCAGGGTTTCTAGAAGCACAGAAGTCTGGGGTGTCTAGAAGCACAAATGGGAGAGAGCTCTTAGGATAGGGCAGGAAGTGGCACATGACTTCTTCTAATGCTAAATTGGCTAGACATAATCATTTGGCTTTCTGGAGCTGAGGAAGAGAAAGGAAACATGGAGAATACCAGTGGAAACATGGAATATGCCAATGACCTCTATGACAAGCAATGATATTTTTATATTTGGAAAAAAGTATAGATAAACAAAAGGAAAAACACTTATTAAGCATAATCTCATTATCTTTTCAAAATTTCAACATCCTTTCCAAATTTTCCCACATTGTCATATAAATTTGAATGACTATACAGGGTTTCCCTTCTCCTTTAGAGACTTCTACTCAGGAAAAGAATACAAACCGGTAACAGAAGTGCTACCATAGGCATAAACTTAAATTTACTCTAATTTTCTTTAAAATGCACCTCATTTACGTACTTCAGTGATAATTGATAACAGATTACTTTTTAAATTTTTTAGTGCATTGTAGTATATATAACTTGAGGGTTTATTTTGACATGATCATACAGTCATGGAATATAATTGTTGCATATTAGTCTAGTACTTCTTCTTTTCCTTCCCTCCTCCTTCCTCCTATTCCTCTTCTTGTCTTCTACTGGTCTTCTTTCTATTTACTTATAGTCTTTTTAAATTGGTGCTTTATAGATATACATAAAAGTGAAATTCACTGTGTCATATTCATATATGTAAACAGTATAATTTGGATACTTTCATTCTGCAGTTCCTCCCTTTCCTACCCCTTTCTCCCTATCTATCACCTCCCTTTACTGCAATCTGTATTGTTCTCATACTGAGATTCTATTTTCATGGATTCCCCCATCTTTTCACCTTTATTATTGTCTAGCTTCCACATATGAGAGAAAGCATTCAACTTTTGACTTCTTGAATTTGCTTTATTTCACTTAGCATGATGTTCCCTAGTTCTATCCATTTACTAGCAAAAGGCAAAATTTTATTCTTCTTTAAGGTTGAGTAAAAATCCATTGTGTATACATATAAATCATATTTTTCTTTATCTTTTCATCTGTTGATGGATATGTGAGCTGGTTCCATAACTTGGTTATTATGAATTGTGCTGCTATAAACATTGATGTGACAGTATCATGATAGTATGCAGATTTTAGTTCTTATGGATAAATACCAAGGAATGGGATAGCTGGGTCATATGGTAGTTCCATTCTTAGTTTTTTGAGAATCTCTATACTGCTTTCCAAAGTGGTTGTACTAATTTGCAGTCTCACCAACAATTAATGAGTGTACATTTCCCTTCCAAATCCTTGCCAGCTTTTATTATTATTTGTATTCTTCATGATTCCATTCTAACTTTTGATTCAACTTTGCCCAAGGACATTAGCCAGTATGTCCCAATTCAGAGAGTGAGAACTTCTGCTTTGTAGAACTTGCCAGAAGGGGTAGGTGCTAATTAAGAGAAGCATTTAATTAGGAACATATATCTATGGCTACCTCAGTTGCTACCTTCATATTACATGAAAAAATAATTATGTGATTTTTTTCATTGTTTGTTAATGATATTTGTAGCCTTAAGCCAAATCTTAGCATTCAATAGATCCTATGTTCTTGCTCAAAACAAATTACAGTCCAAGCAAATTTATTTTTCTTTCTCTGGTCTGACTCCAAATTAGGTATCTAGTATAAATAATACAAACACTCCATTTTTTAATTATATAAACTTAAATCACCTATAGCAATATTACAGAAATATGTGGCTATTTGGAAACATGAATCAAAATTCTCATGAATTAAGATCCAATGGACATAGAAGTGATACTGATTTTTATTACTTTTCTAATTTTTTTATTCTAAAGTAGATGCTTTGTTGTATAGTAAGCATAATTATAGAAACATATAGACAAAAAATAGTGTAACAGAACAATATAGTAAAGATAATTTTTGAATGGTGTAATTTATATTTTATAAAGAATAAGTTAAGTGACAGTCAACAGAACGTGCTGCAATCTTTTGAAAACACCAGAATTTGCTTAAATAGCCTGTATCTCATTTAATTTCAAACAATAATGGCATTGAATCCATTGGTTGTCTGTCTACTGAATACCACATTTTACAGGGGAGCTTTTGTGTGTTCTTGTTCACACATTCACATCCTCCAAAAACAAAACAAAACAAACACACACATACAAAAATAATAATGTTTCTTTCATTTGACAAATGAAGGAATTGAAGCTCTAAGAAATAAAGACAAAATGTCATAGAACCAGGCTTTGGAATACAGGGTTTTTGTTGTCGTCGTTGTTTGTTTGTTTTGTTTTTTGCTTCCAAAATTTTTCTTTCCCACAGCTTACCAGTAAGTATTTTCAGGTCTCTACTCCAGTCATATGATAATTTTTGACTTAGTATTTTTGGATCTATAAGATCTCCTAAAATTATCTCATTCAAGATATTGTTTTATAGATATGAAAACCAAGACCATATGAGGTTATTCAATATACCGTAACTACATATCAACAGAAATGAACTTAAATTCTGAATTTACACACTACATATACAACGTTCCCATGTGGTTACTCCAGCCAATGAGCATTGAGCAACTGAAGATTAGAAAATTGGGAGCTAGACAGAATTCAGAACAAGCCATTCATACAGTAGTCAGAGAAAGAGAGATGGGGGAATGCAAAATTCTCAGAGATGCAGAAAAGCTAGATACACTGAGAGTGAGGGACAGGTACATATTTTTCTGACTTTTGAGTCTGAAATTATGCAGAAGGTAGCAGAGATGCTCACAGACTGAAAATAAGATGACAAAGAACACTTGACCTTTAAAGATTGAGGGACCATCAGAAGATTGTGACCCAGCCGACTGGCCTGCTGAGCCTCCCCAGAATTCTGTGGTTTCATGGTCATTCACCACTGGCAATAAACTTATTTTATTTCCCACCACTCATTTCTTTCCAATTTCCTGGATTAGGGCCCTTCCCATCTCTCACTGGATTATAGCACTTCAGCACCATGAACTTCCTGACCTATATTCTAGCCTGAATAGAACTTATTCCCCACACTGCTCCTAGAATTTTTTTTTTTTTAACATGGAAAGTGGATCAGAATTTCCTCAGTTTTTCTATAGGATGTTGCACAGGAACATCTATAACTTGAATTTTGACTACTTCTATAATTTCCCCTTGTATGTAATATTTTAATCTCAAATCTTGTGCAAATATCATCTCTCCTTTGAATCCTGTTGACTCATTCCTGAACATGGAGATGACCATCCATGCATTTATCCCTCCTTCTGCAGCCTTCTGCAACATCGCAGTCACTGGCATTGAACTTTCCCAGTATACTCACTTTTTTGTCTCTCTGAACTGGTCTCTGAGCTCCCAGGGAAGGCATTTTGTCCTACTCATCTTTGCCCTGTCATTCCTAGTGATGGTTGCATAGGCTCAGAGGGAAGCAGAAGGATCGAATAGAAAGGGAGAAAGAAAACACCTAGAGATGAAAGAGATCACCTTCCTTCAAAGAGAAGAAAACAGCTTCAGATTGATTTCATTCTCCCATGAACCTCAATCCGTATAGCAATTCCCTCCTGGATTCTTGAGAGTCTTGTGTCTAATTTTACTATCTTTTCTTATTTCCATTTGACCACTTTTTTTTTCACTTTTGAGTTACTTTAATGGGGAGACTCTCTTAACTGAGATCAAAGGCTAGAATTAGAAGCCTTGGAGAGATGACCATCTAGCCTGAAAATAATCAAAATTAGTCTCTGAACATTCCACGAGGCAAGATACTTTACTTGAGAACCTGATAGATGATTGGAAACTTTTGGAAGTTGATCATATAGCCATTTAAAAATATATTATTATTATTATTATTATTATTATTTAATCTATAGCAAAGGATTTGATACTCCACCGCAGTCCTGAGTGGTAGATATCTATAGGAGAGGAGTTGTAAGAACAGTGCCTAGTTGACCTGGCATGCTTTTATTACTTTGTTAATTAAAAACCATCAACTTTCATTAGCCCATAAAAACAAGACAGGAGACTGAGCCTGAAGGTTAAAAATATCTGATACTAAGTTCTCACCTCACTGGATTGCATTTAGCAATGTAGGAAATTCCCTGGTTCAAGGTAGGATGATGTGGAGTCTGGGCTGGAGGCCTCAACTTTCACTCCAAAGAGTAAATTCAAATCAGAGCCTGGGACTGAGATTGAAATTGGCTAAATCTATTTAGTGAAATGATGAAAAGTTCTGAGATGTGGAAGGAATTGTGTCCTGCTACCACAGTGTTAGAATTGGGATATATTTTAGGAAGTTTGGAATAAATTTTATTTGACCTGGCATGCTTTTATTACATGTACAAACCTCAGGAAACAAGAACATATCTATAGGAAGTCTAGCATTTAATTAAAGGAGCTAGAATTTTCAGGAAAAGAGGAGGGGTGAGGGAGGAGGTATAAAGAAAGAGAGTTGGAAGACAAATAAGCATGAAAGGCCAAGGCAAATGAGCAGTTAGCTACTCCAGTTCATGGAGAGTCTTCTTTCCTATTTCTGAGCCATATATATTTCAGGAATACTTCTTTAGATGAGCACGTTTTGTCATTAAAGACATAATCATATTTTCTCTTGAAGTGGATTAACTGGTTTTCTCATCTTTGAACTCACCCGACCCTGGCCAACACATACATTTAAAAAAGACCTTTCTACATGCATTCATTTTCTTGCTGTTTCCAGAAAACCTGTGTGTAACAAAGGTAGTGTCCTTTCTGTAAAGGGTAAGAAGATAAAATATGAATAGAATTCTGCTGGTGTGATTTGATACAACCAAGATAATACCTAAGGGTGAAGGATGTGTTCATCCTCTCACCCCTCTTTTTTAAAAATTGAGTTACACAGAGAGTCTCTGGGGGAATTTCAGTGTAGCAATAATAAAACATAATTCTCAATAAGGAGCAGTTTGAGTCCAGCAGTGGAGGATCACAGTCTAGCAAACCCAGGAAAGTTCTTCTTTGATCTGGAAATATCTCTGCCATTGGATGAATCCACAAACTTGTGAACTGCCTGGAATTGGTCATTTCTGCTGCTGGACAGGGTATTCCATGTGTGCCCCCTCATCACTATAGGGTTCTTATTCTTCAATTACACTTAAGAAAGAATATCAATTTTGAATTTATTAGCACAAGATTCTGTTTTATTTGTGAAGAGACCAAATTCCCTTCTGCAGAGTCACTTTCTAAAAGGGTATTAGGTGAAGACAGACCAAGTCTCTGTTTTTTTTGGTAGAATTTTATCCAAAACATAAAATGTAAACACATTATTTTACCTAATTGAGATAAATACACTTAATACTCTTTCCAGAAATCTAATCAATGGATAGTTTTAACCTTGGCCAAATTTTCTACAACATTCAAAATATTCTATTGAGTAGCTCATTGTACATTGTTAGTAGCTGAAAACATAGTCTTGTGTGCTAAAGATGGTTACAAAATATTTTGAAATAGTTCTAGATTTGTACTTAAATAGCTCTACAAAATATTCAGCCCTAAATGTATTTATTGACATTCTAGTATGCATTTTGCAGACACTTTGCTAGACAGTGAAAATTCAACCTTCAAGTAGATTTTGATCTAAAAAAACTTTAAAGAAAAGATACCGTGTACCAAAACTATCAGAGATAATAGCCTAGATAGTATTCCCATACAAGTCTAGCTCTGGAAGGGAACCAAACCATCTGGTATAACCGTTCCCTGTATGGAAGAGGAAGCTGAGATTCAGCAAAAGCCTCTCAGGATGGTCTCATAGGACTACAGCCCAAGGTTTCTGACCTTCATGTGAGCATTGTTTACTTGTCAGATAGTGAATGCATGCCAGAAAGCCTCAATTAATGTATCAGTTGGTTTGGAGGAGTCATTTAAATTCTTGTGTTTGTTTGTTTATTTATTCATTTATTTTTACTTTTTAAAAGAGTCAAAGTTGCACTACAAAGAACAGCATGAAAATCCAATTACAAAACTATACAAGACAATATTATGAAAAATTTACAGTGCCTGACTTATGAGATATTCTTGTTGTTTTCAGTGTTCTCATAGTTTAAATTATAGCAGAAAGGAAGTCATACAAGCTTGTATCCCCACTGAATGGAACACATGTTTGCCATTAAGTACCACACTATTGAATTACTTATTAATATTTAAATTGGTGGCAGGTAAGTGCAAGGAAGGGGTGTCAGAGAGCAGTAACTGAGTAAGTTGTTCTGAAAATAAGTTTACCGAACAGCCCAAGTGTGTCCACCTGAGTTGGAAATGACTGAAAATTGCACTTCCTATGAAAGCATAAATCTTAAGTATAGAAGACTTGCCAAGCAAAATTCTAATAAAAATTTCAGGGAAAATGCTATAACAAATGACCAAAAAATAGGTGGTAAGCAGCAAAAGTTAATGCAATGTCCTCGATTTTTGGATTTTTGTGCCCTTAGACTTCAGATATATTCAAGTTGAACCTCTACTGTTAAAAGAAAGCTTGCTCTCCTCAAAGGAACCTGGGACCTCAGTACCCATTTTTTTTTTTTTTTCTATTTGCACATTGCTTTCTTGTGGCCTCCTACTCAGGCCAGGAGCTGCTGCACAGAGCCATGACTGCTTCTGCAGCAGTTCCAGGAGAGGCTCAGAAATGGTGGGAATAATTGGCCCCATCACTAGTTCTCCTACCATCACAGAATTTCAAATTTCCCCTTGCCCCACACTCCCTTAAAAACTCTAACATGAGCTCCAGAGGCACAATCTAGAATAAGTTTATTCAATCTGGAATGTTTATTAGATTGCCTAAGTCTCTCCTTTTGATATAAAAGCCCTCTACATATACAGAATGTTAATATTTGTTGAAAAGGCACAAGTTTTTTTTTAAATAAGCCCTGATTTCCAACAGGTGGCACCCACTGTGCCACACAAAAACTGCCAATTATTTGAAAGAATACTCTGTGATTAGAAAAAAAATCCCAGGCTGAAAAATAACAATAATTAAAAAGTTCTTGATCAGGGTTAGTGCTGGATATTTTCAATTTGTCTTTCCAGACCTACTCTGCTGCTGCTCTTGGCCTCTGTTCTGAGCTTTAAGAAGCTAAGTGGATGGCATTACCTGGGCTTCTTGCCCTCTGGCTTCAGTTGGCTTCAGCAATGAAAGGAAAAAGCAGAAAGAGGAAGGAGGAAGGAGATGCCTCATTTTCCCTAGATTCTCAGTCTTAGAGGGACATGGCCTGCTGGCTGACCCCCCCTTAGGAAGGTCCAGGTTTCCAGCAAGCAGTGCCGTCACCTTTGCCTCTAGAGGCAGGGACAGGAACAGCTCCCCTTGTCATGAGCCTTGGGGCACCACACCATCTCCTTTTGTTTCCCTCAGGACCTGGAACACATACTGGAAAACTTAATCAAAAATACACAGCTACTCAAACTCAAGGATGTCAAAAATTTCTGTTTTGCTTACAGCCTAGAAATAACCTGGCACAGACCAGGACTCAATACCCATTTATGGAATGAACTGATATGGGCACACATTTTAATGAAAGTTATAATTTATTAAATGAGTTGTTATGTGTATGTTTTTATGAAAACCATAAAACATAATAATTTTATATATATTATAATTTCCACAGGAAGTGGTGGTGCACGCCTATAATCCCAGTGGCTTGGGAAGCTGAGGCAGGAGGACCCTAAGTTCAAAGCCAACATCAGCAACTTAGGTCTTAAGCAACTCAGTGAGACCTTGTTTCTAAATAAAGTATTTAAAAAGGGTTGGGGATGTGGCTCAGTGTTGCCTCTGAGTTCAATCCCAAATACCCAATCAAGGGGAAAAAAACTTCACCTAAATATAACCCTCCATCACATCTATTTTATTACATGTACCTAATTGTTGCTACCAATATATGATAAAGAATATTAATTAACAAAAATGACACTGGCCAGGCCCTAAAAGAAATAACTGAACAAAAAATGTTTACTAGTTAAAGACATGATTTAACCTGTAGGCAGGAGACACTTTCTCTTTCAATGCTTACCAAAGAAACATGCCCACTTGTATAGTAACTTGTTTAGTAAATATTTCTCATGTCCTCAACAGGGTGCCTGCACTGCCTAGAAGCTGGGAGTGTAACCTTGCCCTCCCAGCCCTGTGGGAATGTCCAGGTTTAAGGGTGGAGTAGATGGAGTACTGTCCTGAGAGCCCTTAAAGGATTGTTTGATCCTTATCTGAGCTTCCTAAAGTGAGTGCTAGGAGATAAGAAACTGTCAGCTGGTGACAGCACAGGCAGGGAGGAAGAAGTGTGTTCCAGGAGGAGAAGTCTAGGCATGCAGAAAGTTCTAGAGAGCGCAGGTAACTGGAAATTTCATTATTCCTGGATCAAAATCTGAAAAAGACAATATTAAGAACATGAAGATGGACAAGAAGTCAGGCCATGAAAGGCTTTATACAGGATTTTAGAGAGTTGAGATTTTAAGCCATTTAAATACTTATAAAATAGGGAGGGAGGGAGGTAAGGAAAATAACTATTCTGTTCTCTTTCTAAAATATAAACACACATACACATTTCATATCTCCTGACTGGGAAAAAATTAGAGATCTCAAAGAGTTATTATAAAGCTATAATTCTCCAGTTGATATTAACCCATTTTGTTTGACAAGCTTAAATAACAACTGCTGTGGTTTGGATATGGTTTGAGTGGGTCTTCCCTCAAAGGTATTAGAAGCTTGGCCTCCAGTGTAGTGATGTAGGAGTTGGTGGACCATTAAGAGGAGGACCTTGTGGGAAGTCCTTGGGTCTTTTGGGAGAATAAACTCAGAAGAGACTATGGAACCCCAGCCTCTCTCTGACTTCCTGTTTTGTGATGTGCTGTCTCTCTTGCATATGCTCCCCCATCATGATGTGATACTGCCAAGAGGGCCCTCACCAGTGCCCCTAAACTGCACTTGAAATTCTGAAGCTGTGAGCTAGATATATCTCTTTCCTTTATAAAGTTAGCTTACCTTAAGTGTTATGTTATACTAAGGGAAAATGGACTAATACATCAACTATGACAGAACAATTAACTAATACTGTGTGTTTATTATAAGTAGTATTCTAAGAACTTTGTTCATATGATTTTCTTTAATACTCAGATAACCTGGTAATCCTATGAGATGAGCACTGTTATTATCTGCAATATTCAAGAGAAGAAAAAAGGCATAAGAAAGTTAAATGACTTGCTCAAGGTCACATAGCTAGTACATAGTAAAAGATAAAAAAAAAAAGGCTGAGGGGCTGGTTGCTTTTAGAAGTTAGTCTGGGAAAAAAACAAACAAAACCAACCAACCAAACAAAAACAACAACAAAACCCCAGCACTTGCATTGAGCATGAATGATTAGGACTATCCTGATAAGCTTGCTTTATTTAGAGGCAACTCATTATACTTGTACATATACTATGGCATAGAGAACAAGTTCACCAAAGGTCAAATCCCTTACATGCTGAAATGGATATAATCACAAACATAGTGGTTAAATTGCTTTTCTAATGGGAAATTTTAACAAAAAAAGTTTTAAACCAATGAAGCCAGGGAAACTAAAAAATGGAACTTGAATCTAAGAGGTCAGGATTTAGTAAGTCAAAGCAATGTCTCTGTCTCTATTTTTCTAATTTAAGAATAGGATTCTATTTTATATTACCTTATTGGAGTGTTTAAGAGTTATACATCAGATGACCATTTGGAAATAGTTTATAGTATAATTTGAAATGAGAAAAGATAAAAAGTTATTTCAGTCAAATAATCATTGAATCTAGTTTTAATAGAAGTGTACCATTAATTTTTAAGTTCTTGGTTGCCTGACACCAGCAGATGGCACCCTAACAAAATAATTTGTGTGTCATATGTGAACATTTCATAGCCCTCTGTGCACTTGAATGCAAGAAGAGCTTCCTGTTTCTGGACATGCAAGGCAGAAAAGAGAAAAACCAAAGACAAGACTGGCTTTTCTCAAACCAAATAATTTTTACTTGGAGAGAAAAGATTAGAAAAAGATTTTTCTTTCTTATTTATAATGTTGTGAATAGCTGGCTAGCTTGAATCATTATTATAACAAACCTCTACAAATCTGCATAAAAATCTGACTACAAAAAAATAATATGACTATGACTATATTGAAAGGAATAAAATGAACTGATCTATATATTTTTGTTTCTCTCCTTAAAATGATTTTAGAGAAACAAATATTCTTTTTTGAATATTAATGCTTCAACCATCAGAGATGATATGATTCTGGAATTTTTTTTTAACACTTGAATTGAGAACTTAAACATTAAGTTTTCCTTGAAGCCACTTGCCACAATATCCATTTCAACTTCAGAACTATTCAGTTTGAATTGTTCCAATTAGATAATTGGTGTTTCAATGCTCCCTTTCCACTTGCTATCATGTGTTAACTGTTATTTTTAAAGCAAATGCAGGAGATTATGTCAAGATCATGACTAAATGGTTCTACCAGGGATGAGTATATTCCTGTTTGGGAGGGGGGGTCAGGGTTACCACTTTTTCTTTTATCATCTATTTCCTTCATTCCAGGCATTTTTATCTCAAAAATCAATGAGATTTGCAATTTTCTTATTCTAAACAAAGTAATGACTCAAGTTGGTTTTGTTTTTGTTTTAAACTAAGCTTTCTTACTTGCCCTGGTCTCCTCAGAATTAATTCTTATCTTCTATAAAGATATCACTTTATAATTTACTTTGCAAGAAACTGTAATAGACAAATCAAGGTTTGGCATTAAAAGATTTCTTCAAGATCCATGACTAGCTTTCCTTCTAAGATGAAAAATCCAGGTATGAGGCAGCTGCAAAAATATGCTTTCTAGATCAATCCACAGCCTGGCACACTAGCTGTGAGGTAAGAAGCTAGATCCTGAGAGCTGTGGTCAGCTGGTTTCCAGGGCAGGCACAAGAAGAGACAGTTAATTTGGGAAGACCAATAGGGATCCCAAAGAACTGTATCTTCCTCGCTGTTTTCTCTGTGTCCCATGTCTGCCCCTCTAGAACTAGTTCTTCCAGTCTTCAAGAAAAAGACTGTAATAAATATGCAATTTTGTCTTCTTTAAGAGCTTGACTGAGAAAAGAGAAACACTAAACAGCCCAATTAGTTATTTTTAGCATGGCAGTGGTAGGGGATGGGCAAGAAATCAAGGTGATTCTCTTGCAGAGAAGACAGAATGGCTATTGAAGGCAAAGCCCTCCAGTGGGAAGAATCCCACTTCCCACCAAAGCTTTAGAAAATAAGTAAAGCAAGGGCTTCAATGATGAAAGAGCCCATGAAGGAAATGAAGCTCAGTGAATTAACAACCTGCCTTCAGAAGATGTCCCTGTTTGCAAATAATAATGGCTAACATTTATTGAGCCCAAACTATGATTTGAGTCTCCTAAGCAGTCTACGTTAATGAATTAACCTAATGTAATGCGTTTAACAATGAGTTGATCTTGTTGCTATTGTACATACATTTTTAAGGTGATGACTGTGCAGCATGAAAAACTTTAATTCAAATCACTCAAGTGATGGGGGCTCACTTTTAACTACTGATCTGTACTGATCTGGGAACTTTAGGTAAGTACTGAACTTTTTCTGGGAGAAGACCATACCCTACTTCTATCATCACTGTCTAGACAAAGATGGACACGTGGGCTGGGATTTTATAAAACAGAAAGAGAAGCTACATTTTCTTTCCTCAATTTGGGTGCAGTGTAACTTTTGGGATTGGTGACAAAGCTCAAAACTACTACTGTTTTTTCTACCCCCTGAAATGTGGTTCAGCTGCCCAGAGTGCCTGATCAGCAAAAAAGTTCCATCAGCATGTGCTCAAGGGGAAAGTTTCCAGTCTTCTGCAGAAGCATGGCAAGGAAATAGTGTTCTGGGAGAAGGTTGGGGCTGGGGAGTGGCTGGAGAGAAAAGTAGCATCAGATAGGCAGTGATCTAAGATCAAGAAAAGCACACTAGTCCTTTGAATCATGCAGGAAGGCTGTCTTGGAATCACTGTGAAAGAGTGGTCAGCAAAGGAACACACCAGGGTGGTTGCAAGCCAGTGAAGTGACCCTTAAAGCTTCTATCTCACCTCCAGAGAACTTTTCCTGAGGATGACAGGGGGGCACTATTAGTTTGGCATCTCCTATCTTCTTGGCAACTGGTCTAGCATTCTAATGTGAAATCATGTCTTTTTGTCCAAATGTCAAGTTCTCAATGCCATTTTTAAGTTTTCCACCAGATAAGATTTAAAGGCAAGGGCCCTGTCATCTCCTTGATCAAGAAGGAGCTGTCTCAGATGGATTTCTTCACCTTTCTTTCCTTCTTTGGGATTCCTTGATGGGGTTGGATCCTGGAACTTCTCCTTAGCCATTGCCTTTTCACACTCCAGGTCCCATCAGTCCGATTTGTTTTCCCACTTTATGCTAAATAACTCCAAGGAGGGAAGCTAATAAAACCCGTTAAAGGCAGAAGTTGGGTAACTACCATCATTAGCTTCTCTGAAGTTTTTTTTTTTTTCTTTTTTTTCTCCCTTCTGTGTATTATCATCAAGGCTAGGCTGATGTTTAGCAAAGAGCACCTGTCAAAACAAAAGAAGAGTTTCACACCTCACAATTTTAAGCCCCAGGTAAGAAACTCATCCTGGTGGATCCGCAAAGAGGAAGACAAGAAACCTGAAACTCCAAGACGTGGAGTAGAGTTAAATGAGTTTCCTCTGGGTACCAACAGGCTTTTGTTTAACACGATTAAATCCTCTTTGTTTCATTACAGACATCAATGCGAAAACAAACAGTGTGATCAAGATAAAGGCCTGGAGCAGCATTCTCTTTCTCTTTCTCTTTCTTCTTTTTCTCAGAGAGCTATCACCACCTCTCAGTGGACAGGCTTAAAGGAACTTAACTGGCTCACAGAAAATTGATGAGCTGAGCAGAGCAGGTGTACAGGAAAGCTCTAGGCTGCAGGGCTAGGGAAATAGAAAAAGTGTGAAGCACTTATGTCCCTGACCAGATCTAGCGATAAGAGGACTGGCTTCCTTTGCTATCTAATTAATTGTCTTTCTTTTCAAAACATAGCCTTTGATTTCAAGAAGCACCAGGAGAAGATAAGACCTAGCCCTGGTAAAAATACAACAACAACCAAAAAGCTGATATTCGGGTTGGGGATGGGGGTTGGGAGTGTAGCAAGCAGGTGGATGGAGAGGGCAGGAGGGAGAGTCACCAAAACGACAAAACATTGAGCAGTCAAGAGATGTTAGTAAAGTGGATTCTCTGAAGGATGCAGCAAAACAGAAACTAGTGTGCATTTCCAAGGCTATCTTTTCTATATTATTAAATTGCTTATTGTATAGCTGTTAGACAACACTAATTCCTTTTCCTAAACAAAACATGGGCATTGTCAGCAAAATAGCTACACTGAGTTGACAGAAGCTGGGGTCATCCATATACACATTTTAATTACCTCCTTTCAGTCAGGAACATCATTAGAAGTTTATTACTACCAGCCACTATCTTGTGATCTTAATTGGCTTCCTTCACAGACAACACCATGAAGCCAACGCAGAAGCCCTGGCAGCTTCCCAGAGATAGTGACCAGATCCCTGGCACTTTACACTGATACTGTCTTCAGCTGAATAGCAGCCAATAAGTTTAACTTCTAATGCTAGACATGAAATGGAAGCTTCTTTTAACACCTGTATGTAGAGATGTTCCTGATTCGGTGGTGCTGAAAAACACACCGAGAGGCAGTGATTTTTCATACACCTTTGTTAGGATTTTAAAAATGAACCTGCCAAACTGCCAGTTATTCCTTGTGGCTGTCTTGGATTCTGGTAAAATGAAAAAAAAAAAAAAAAGTTTGTTCACCGAATTTGAATCCATTGACACTCAAATCTACAGTGGGTCATGGTTGTCTGGCTGTTTGTCACTTAGTGTAAAACCAACCTTAAATTAATAGTTTGCATTAAGGTGGGGCCTGAATCAATAAGAGTTATCAGGTGTTTCCAATTATGTTAGGGAGAATAGCAAATTTTGAGGCAAAGGGATAAAGTAGAACAACTATGAAAAAACATTCTGTCATGAAGAGTTTATGGGAAGGAGGAGAGCAATTTTTTTGAGTACAATTAGTATCTTTCTCTTTGCAAAAGAGAAATAAGCAAGTTTCAAAATGTTAAACAGTGGAATTCACCTCCTAGAAAAATTAGGCTGATGATACCTTTGAGAACAGCAGCACTTGGATACCTTTTTATACATTATGGATTTCTGGCTCTGTATCTTCAGACATTCACAGAAAATGAGCTAAGACACAAATATTCTAACATTGGGTAATCATAAAAATTCAGTGAGACTTTGAACTCCCTCAAAGAGAAAAGATAATTTTTAGAAGTTGCATATATCAATGAAATACTTAGGATACCAATGATAAGAGTGTTTTTATATTTTTGTGATTAAAAGACAAATACTATTTGTATTATTAACACATTCCTGACTTATTCTTTTGAAAGATATCATTACAATTCATCATACTATGGATTGAAAGAGCCTACTAAATGATTGGACTCTTTGGGAAATTTTCCATGCAGTGAATTCAATTTGTGTAGACATTAAGTCTTTGGGATGAATGATTATCCGCTTTGTTTTCTCTCAAGAGTTTTGATTATCAGAGGATTAATATGTATGCTTTCTTTCTGGCAATTAATATATACTAACCCCAAAATATAGGTCAATTTTGCTTGATTTTATATTTCTTCTTTACAGCATTCAACCATCTCATTATAGGAAAATGTAATGAAAATTTAAAAACACAAATGATAAAACCCACTTCATTTGTGGAATTCCTAGAATGTGAGGTCATGTAGTGTGTCATGATTATCTATATGTAAGTATAATTTCTATGCCATCTGGGTATGTTTAAATTTTTAGATGCATCTCCTAAGACATGACATTGATCTATTCCCTCTACAGAGCAGAGCTGAGTTCTCAGTGAGAGGGACCTTGAAACTAAGAAAAACATACAAAAATTCAAAATTGCTGTAATTATTATGTGACAGTTAAGTATAGTTTAAACCACACACATGAAATGGGAATTACATAAAATAATTCTTCTTCTCTTCCCTTCACTACCAATCATAACCTCTTGGAGGCTCCACTTGTGTTGCTGGAAGAGTCATCCTTACCCTCCAGGAAATCAATGGGTGCCCTCTCATCCTCATTTTCTGTTTACCTGATGGATTTTCATATTGAGGAAGACAGGAAAATTAGCTTTATGTTTCAACTGTTTCACTGTATTGAAAGAGGATGGTGAAAATACAGCTGTTTAAAACACACTGTGAGCAAAATGGCAATGAAACATTATTTTAAAGAAGAGTTATCAAAATCAGGGTGCCAATCACTCTCGCAAGCAGGGTAAAAATTACTTGCGCTTCAATATTTATATTTATATTTATTATAAGAAAAAAGTTGTGTATTTTTTTTTTTTTGTAGAAAGAAGGTGCAGAAAAGGGCACAGTATTAGCTAAATATTGTACCTTAGAACATCAGTCATTTCCTTCTCAATAGTACTGAAAGGGTCTAATTTATAAGTTTTTCCATCTCCCTGTTATGCTGGTTTGTAAGTTCTGACACTGCTACTGGTATGTTAATGAGAAGCTAGCGTTCCATTAAGAGAAAACCATATGCTCTGCTGCCTACTGTGAAAGAGAAAGCATGTAATGTGGCTGTTGCCTTAGTAACACATTAATTCATTTTGTCAGTGTTGGCACAGATCATTTCATTTATAAGAAAACAAGTATAATAGTTTACCACATCTATAATATTTACAGTGTTTCTGTTACAAAACAGTGACAAAATGAGTTTAAAAAATAGAGTTGGTATAATATCATTAAAATATGGAATTTGTGGTAAAATTTTTCCTGTAAAAAGGAAAAAAAATAAAGATTGGTGTAAAATTTCTTTTCACAATCCTACTTAAAACATTTTAACACCAAACTGTTTGCTTTTTAGCATATTTGTATTATACTAATAACGTGCGTCTGCTGCAAAAAAAATTTAGTCCATGAAAAACACAAGTGCATTAACAGTTTTTAATGAATGCTAAACAAAATATTTCATACAACAGTTTTGTTAAATTACAACCATTATAAACCTAATCGTATGCTACTGTGTTACTCATAACAAGGCTAAACATTTATCTAGTTTTATCTGTTCTTCCAGATGTTTATTAGTATTCTAGCACTCCTAAAATATTTAAATTAAACCACTCCATTTTCTCATGTGAATGCATTTTGGGTTTTATTCACAGAAGATCTAGTCACATTTATATCTAAATAAATATAGTATACTGTATATGCTTTATGCACAAGTGATACTTAATGTGAATTGAGATAATCCAAAAGCATGATAAAGGAGACAAGTGATTAGAGGAAAGACAAGTTCCTGTTTATTAAAGTCTGCACCTGCAGCAGGGTATCAGTTCTACCCATCCTTAGGGTATTCCACACCTGTAAACACACATTCTTAACAACAAACATTTTGCATCTGTGATGTTCACCTACCTTTTTTAACCAATAAAAAAGGACCTGTGTACAAGACAGCGAGCAACTATCATTTGCTAGTTTATGTGGTGATTCAAGTTTTATGTCATTTCAAAGGGAGCATTTATGCATTTACATGAGTTACACAAATGGGTGCAAACCACTGCGGGGCTGGCCATCTAAGTAATGAATGGCCAATTATACTTGCAACATTAAGAAATACCTTCCTAAAATATCAGTGTTCAATGGGTTCATCCAAAGCCTCATGAACCAAATGTGGGTGTTTTTGTTTTTCTCTCCTCACTATCATCACAGCAATGCTCCCAAGTTTGATGGGATTCTTTCTAATTAGAACCCAAGACCCAAGAGGACTTTTAAGAGTCTCCTTTATAGACCTGCAATGCGATTACTCCATGAAACACTTAGGAAAATAAAATTTATGATTAGCTTTGATGAAAATGACTTTAGTTTTACTCCACATTATCTCTGCTTTGATAGTAGTAAAATACTTTGAATGGCTACATCACCAGAAGAGAAAATATAACCAAACATCAATGTGATTTTATATGACGGGGAATTAAATGTCTCTGAAATGTAATCATATCACATTGACTCACCCAATAAAAGTAACTTAATGAAGTATTTTATCTAATTCATATGTTTTTGCTTATTAGTTTGTGGTGCTTGAAAAAATAAAGCTATAAACTTTTCAAGAGCCTTCTTTCAACTCAAGCTATTTCTATCAATAAAACTGGTTTGTCAGCAGTTAAATGACACCACATTTATGTTTTAAGTACACTAAATTATGGGTAGCTTTATAATGACATTCATTGATTATACGTACTATAAATAATATAATACTTATTACTGTAGCTTTGGTTAAATAAAAAAAATTTTCTTGGGGTAAATCCTTTTGATTTTAACAGTATTTTTTTATAATTTTTAATATTTACTTTTTAGTTCTCGGCGGACACAACATCTTTGTTTGTATGTGGTGCTGAGGATCGAACCCGGGCAGCATGCACACCAGGCGAGCGCGCTACCGCTTGAGCCACATCCCCAGCCCAACAGTTTTTTTTTTTTTTTTAATTTTCCATCCATCCCCAGAAAACTATAATGTATTCAAAGTTCTTAGAATCAATGTCTTTCTTTCTCTATCAAAAATCTAGAGAGAATATTAATATACCTGTGTGTATGCATATGTATATGTTTCTACTACTAAATATGTAATTGTTATCATCCTTTGATAAATAAAACCATATATTTTATGTGAATTCTCTTATTATTTTCACATGATGATTTCCAAAATTCACATTCAGTGTTATTAAAATCGAAGAAAGCTATTGTATTTATATGATCATAAAAAATTAAACAAATTCAGAGAAAGGATTTATAATGATTAGATCTATTATATCCCATAACGAGGTTAACTATCAGTCCTCTGCTGGTAGTACCAGTTGTGTTCATTTCATTTTCATGCAAAAAAATGAGTGATATTGAATAAAGATCTTGAAGACCAACATTGTTCAAGGCCAGCCACAGAAGACAGAACATAGCTCACCCACCCACCCACCCACACAGACATATTTGAGTCTTGAGGTGGTTAAGACAACAGTGGTAACAATAAATTATTATGTTGCTTCATAACTACACAATATTATAACAGGGACTTATTTCCTAATTACAAATAATGTTTATTCAAATCATTGTTTGGAATACATACATGAAATTTAAGAAGTAAAAAGATACATATAAAGTAAAAATAGCCATTTGACCATATTTATTTTAAGAACCATAAAGGAATACATTGTAAAGGTATAAAAAGTATACCAACATTAAAATATTTAAAAATGATATATGTCAAATAACAGATGCTTCATAAAATACTTGTTGAATAAAGGAATGTACTTTACATATACAACCATAGTTGCATTCATTCTTCCTCTTCCATTGCATACTCACTAGATTAATGATTTAAATAATCTTATTCATCAAGTATTTTGAATATAAGAGTGCTGAATGTAAATATTTAAAATTTAATAGTGACTAATTAGGCTTAGCTTTTGGAGTTAAACATTTGTGGAATGATATTTGAGTCTAGTTCAATTCAATGTGAACTTGCTAAGCGGCAGGGAAGAGGAATCAGAGGAAATGACCCCTCAAGTCCTTTGGAATTTTAAGATTTGTACAGTTAAAAATGCCAGTTCTGGAGAAGGACTAAATAATTTTATCTTCATTTTTATGACTCTTCAATAGTTTACTTTTGTTTAAGAACATGTAGTTTCCTTTGGTGTGAATAAGAAATTCATATTATAGAAAATAGTCCTATAATGTGAATGTGAAAATTGTACATTATGTATTTTATTATAAAAATATATTAAAATAGTTGTTCAATAAAAATGCAAATTTTCATTGATTTTATTATTTAAGTCGTGTTGGTGATCTGAAAAGATATTTTAACCTGAAATATAACTTGTTATTTTTATAACAACACAAAATATGTAATATGGTACAAATAAGCTTTAATAGTTATAATGAAGAAAAAATCGGCATAATACATTATATGATTAGAGATAGAAATAGGTTAATGTTAAGGATAGTAATTTGGTTTGGACTTTATGGTTTTCTGGGAAAATTCAGATCCTTTTCTTAAGTTTTTCTTATTACTTACCCTACATGAAAATATTTACTAATCATATGAAGAAGATATTAAATTAAAATATATGCTATAATTTTAGAGGGTATATGTAGTATTTGTTTTTTTCACTAATAAAGGTACTAGTACTGGTTATTATTTCTCTTTTTAAAATTCACAAATAAAAATTATATGTATTTATTGTATAATATTATGTTTTGAAAAATGTACACATAATGGAATGGCTTAATTGAGCTAATTAACATATTCACTATTTCACATACATTTTTGGTGGTGAGAACATTTGAAATCTACTCAGCAATTTTCATGAATGTAATACATCATTATTAATTGTAGACACCAGGTTATGCTATAGATCTTATGGACTTGTTTTTCTTGACTGAAATTTGTATCCCTTGACCAACATCTTCCCAAACCCCACTCCTCAAACTCCTGGTAACCACCATCCTACTCTGTTTCTATGATTAACTTTCTTAGATTTCACATATGATGGGGTCATATGGTAGATGTCTTTCTGTGCTTGGTGTATCTTTCACTTAACATAATGTCCTCTAGGTTTATCTATGTTGCTGCAAATGTAAGAATTTTCTTCTTTTTATAGGCTGAATAGTATTCCATCGTGCATATATTCCACATTTTCTTTATCCATGCACCAGCTGATGGACACTTCAGTTGAATCTATACTTGGTTATAGGGTATAGTGCTGCAATTATGCATTTACTTATTTCTTACTATTCCAGTGATTAGGGTATTCTAAAGGGTCTCCACCTGGGATCATGTTTTCTAATCTTAATACATATGATATAGAAGAATATATCAACAGCACATGGGATTCACGCTTTTATGAGTATAATCAATTTATAAATATGCTTTATTTAGAAATACTGGACCTCTGAATAGTTATAAATAATTTAATAATAATTATAAATAATTTTATAGTTATCTCAGATGTTTAAGTTGACTTAAACAGAGTATATTTGGATATAGAAATTTGTCCATGTTGATCCTAGTGTTATTCAAAAAGTCAATATGAAGTGGTTTGAGTGTTGTCTTCTTTTAACTTTTGGACAGATAGTTAAGTGGCCCAGCTCCATAGCAGTGTAACATGGATGCATTACTCATATCTGCAGACTAGACATTTTGTTTACAGGATCTTATGATGTGGCTAGTCCAATAATTTAAATTGGCCATAATTTAAATTTTTTGTTTAGTTTGCTTTTACCTCCTAGATTCAGAGAAAAAATAATCACATGCCCCCAAAACACTCTTGTAGAGAAAAATAATATAGTAAAATACACATTATCAAATTTGAATTCTTCTATAAAAATATTTAGGCTTCCAAATATAATAATCTTATAAAGAACTTTAAATTCACAAACTGCTCTCTCTTTTGATAAAATAAAAAAATTCAAAACCAAAGGTTATATACTATCATACTCATGTCAGAATTAGAACTTTAAATTTTCAATACACATGCTATTTGCAGGATGTTCACCATAATATTTTCTCAGTTGTTCATAAAGTAAAATGTAAATTTTTTATAAATTCACTCTTTTCTGTAAAAGTACTCTCAGGATTATTTGATTCATTTTTAAATTTTTGGCTATAATTCTTACACTGAAAAAGTGTTAAAAGAATTATGATAACACTACTCAAAGTAACAAATGCTTATTTCAGATTTGGTATGTGGGGAATGGCTAGAGGATGGCCACACTCAAGAGGTCATCATAAAATCTTGAAGAATGATTAATATTTGTAAAAATATTCTTTCTTTTGAAAACAGTTTTCCAGTGTGGTCTCCTCATTTTCCAAAAACAGGGAATTTGGGTTTTCTCATCTATGTATTCTCATAGTATGCAAGTCAAGTCACTGCTAACTAAATGTTTGATGGCTTGAATTTTTTTAATTTCTTTTGATACCTTGGATTGAACCAAGGGATGCTTAACCACTGAGCCACATCATCAGCCCATTTTACTTTTATTTTGAGACAGGGTCTCACTAAATGGCTTAAGTTCTCAATTGCTTGGGGCCTCCCTAATTGCTGAGGCTATCTTTGAATTTGCAATTCTCCAGCCTCAGCCTCCTAAACCGCTATGATGACAGGTTGTGCCACCACACCTTGCCCAATGGCTTCAATTTGATGATAAGTTTGTCCTTATAAGATTTGATAATATAACTTGTTAAGATATTTATGGAACTCATATGGATAATTCATAGGATTAAACTATGAATTCCTCTTCTTAGTTTTCATGCTCTAAATGTGGAAGTAATTTTGGCCATAATTAATTTTTTTTTAGTTGTAGATGGACTATTTATTTAATTAATTTGTTTTTATGTGGTGCTGAGGATCGAACCCAGTGCCTCACATGTGCTAGGCAAGTGTTCCACCACTGAGCTACAACCCCAGCCCTTGGCCATAATTTCTAAATTGAACTATTAACCTATGGAAAACTCTAAATAATATCCAGTTGTTTATAGATTGAGGGTTTAAAGACATGTAGAATGACGTAATAGCTCATACTAAAGTAGTCAAGAAATTGATACCCATATGAATTGATTTAAACATTTAAGGATTCTTTAGCATTTATTTTATTTATTATAATTTTCTTCTATGTACTGTAAAATATTCAGATTATATATGAAAGTTTTGGTTCATAAGATAATTTAGCTTGTTGAGTTTCATATGTAATTTCAGAAAGATTAGATGATTTATCACTGTGGCTGTGATGAGGAAGTAATATTCTATACTGAACATTATAAGGCAACAACCTTATCTTCCTTTTGCCTTTTAATTGTTAATTTTCTTGTCACTAAACTCACAATGAATTATTTTACTAACATGTAATATCACAGATGAATGATTGGCAACTCATTACTTAATAAGAAAGTAATTCATTGAGATTATATAAATTTACTAACTATCTGTAGAAGTTTTCCACTGAAATAAATACAAAACTTGGTCTCATTCTGGAATTCTCGGCTTTATTGGAATGGCAGTGGGACAAATAACACCACCTTGGTTTGGTAAATCAACGCTCTTTTAGGAAGTTCTACTGTACAAGTTCTAAGCTAAAATCTGGAAACTTCTGGAACTTTGAACATATTTTTCTCCAGAAATAAAGTTATAGTGAAAAGTTATAGTTAAGGAAGAGAAAAAAGCTGAGAGGGAGGAAGAGGAAGAAGAAACGAAGTGCAGGAAATTTTCCTGAGATGAACAAAATTTTAAATAAAAAGAAAAAAGATGTTTCGAAGGACGTGTGCACATGTGTGTAAAAAGAGACTGATTTAAGTTAAACTTAGTTATGTGTGCAACTAAGGAAGAAGGATATGGAGTGTACATCAGATGCCTAATTCCCTTAAAGGAAAAGAAGGAAGCAAAGTTATGTGAGGCAAAGAAGGGCCCACAGGTGGCACCGTTGGATTAAGATAGTTAAGTTATTTGGCAAGTTTAGGGATCAGTTTGGAATTGGGAAGAAAAAGCAAAGAATGAAAATATTCTATAGGTCCAAGGTTTGTCCTAAAGAAAGTCTAGACACATAATGATTATTCTAGTAGGGAGAAAAATAAGCAATTTATTCAACAAAAATTTTGAGCACCAATTTAGTGCCAAGCACAGTTACAGGCCCTAAATTATGCACAAATAGACACAGCCTCACAGAGCTTACAGTCTAATGAAGCCAATAGCCACTACTTATCAACATACCATCAAATAAGCATTAAGAATAAACTTTGATAAGTTGTTTGGAGGAAATAAACCAGAAGTATGCTAGACTATAGCACACATGTTATACTTGTCCTGGGGTGGCAAGACTATTTTGTGAAAATGAAGTTTTAGCTGAGATCAGAAGTGTAGATATTAATTAGGCAAAATAGAGCAGAAAAAATAGGTGGAAAAGCTCTAAAACAGAAAATAATTGAAGATAAAATTTGAGACAAAGGGCAGTGTGGCCCACAACTTGCTGGAAAGAGTGAATGGACAAAAGATTGGAAAAGTAGACATGGAAGGTCAAGTAGGGGATTTCGGATGTTAGGATTAGGCTTTATTCTATAAGGGACAGAAAAATCATTCAAGATTCCAAGCTTGAGTGTGTGTTATTTCATCATATTTGTGTTGTCAAAATATCAACCTGACTGTGGTTTGGAGACAGAATTCATTGTGTATGTTTGGTGGTGACGTGGGAGTGATGATAGTGGGGAATGGAGTCGATTCAGGAATCTCAAATTGGGAGCGCTAGTATTTTAACACAGATAAAAGATAACAGTATTTTAGGGTGGTATTAGTCAAGGTGGAGAAGCATAGGAAGATTCAAGATATATTTAGAAAGTAAAATTTGTAAGAATGGCAATTGAAAATGGAAGGTGAGGGAAAGGAGATGTCAAAAGATGGGGACATCTTTTCAAATTTCATAGCCAGTAATCATTTCTTATATTATTCTGCATTCTGACTTAAAAGTTAAATGTAATTATAAAATTAAATGATAGAATTATTTGCAATGACTCCCAAGATACAAAATCTCATTCCATGGTGGCAGGAAAGATGGTGGAATGAGATGGACATCATGACCCTAGGTAGATGTATGACTGCATATATGGTGCTACGCTACATCGTGTACAACCAAAGAAATGGAAAGTTGTGCTGCAATTGTGTACAATGAATCAAAATGCATTCTGCTGTCATATATACCTAATTAAAATAAATAAAATAATATTTAAAAAAATTCTCTTCATTGGTAACTCTCCCAAATGCATTGTGTTCATTTCCAAAATGGTAGGAGATTTAGTTTTCATTTCCCCAAGGCTTTCACTCTTGAGGTTAAAAATGGCAAGTCCCCCTATTCCCTGTTTTCTCCTCTCACCTTTGTCCACCTGTCTCTGAGTTCCATCATAGATCTCTGATTTGTGTTCTCCCTACCACTTTCTCCTCTGGTAAATGATGGTAAGACTTTGTAAATTTAATGATTGCATCAGACTGGGATGGGGGTGTGTGGATCTCTGTTACTTATTGGCAGGTTTTATTATCAAGAGAATTCAGTATAAACAAATTAATTTAATAATAAAAGTATAAATTGGATTTATATTATTGAATTGTATCCTTCTCACATATTTAATATAAATATTATTATTTATATTATTGAATAGGATTTATATTATTGAATTTTATTCTCATCTACTATGAACATGTCTATACAATTAAAGTATTTTTAAATTTGAGGGATAAAAACTAATGAAGTAATAAGTAGGCATGAATTGTTATGTGACCATCTTAGCCAGAAAGAAAACTTAGATTGTGTTCTCTTTTGAGTCCACATCACACATTTAAACTTTTTTCTAACAATACTGGTCAATGATTATAAGAATTTACTAAGGGGATGAGATATATAAATCTGTTTAATCACTCTAAAACTCCATGAGTCAGATTACTATTATTCCCATTTTTCAGAAGCAGAAACTAATACGTATATTTTTTTAAAATAAATAATTTTCCAAACACAGGTCTGGCTAATTTCAAAATTCTATGCTATATCATCTTCTTAAGAAGAAATTTCATGATTTATTTCTTTATGGAGAGTTGTTCCAGACTGAGGCTTGGAATGAAAACAGTCTTCACCATTTATTTTATTTTTAAATTTTGAAACAAGACTTAAAGTATTCTATGCCTAAAAGACAGCTTGATAAATAAATTGTAAGAAACGCACATTGAAAAATTTTTGTAGTTGTCTAAATTTTTGAATGCAGGTATGTCTCTTGAAAGCCCAGAGGAGGTGCTGGGCAATAAAAGGATGCACTGACTTTTAATTCTGGGCAAGTCACTTAACAGTTTTAATAATTCATTGTTTTATTTTAACATGTAAATAATAACGTTTGCTTCTGGAACCTCCAGAGATGACCATAGAACATAAGTGAGATAAGTGACTAAAATTATTAAAAATTTATGAGGGAATGGCTAGAGCTAACTCATGCTATTATCTTTTACTCATCAAACTGAGAAATGTAGTTGTGATCCTGCAAGTCCTCATAAAAAAAAAACTGTTGAAAAATGGATCTTTTCACAACATTTAGAATTCCCTCACCATGTCCCTGAAGGTGGAATAAGGTGAGAATACAAGGAGAATATTCCCTAGGGCTTTCCTATAACTACCCAGGACAGGAAAGAGGATTCTCACAAGTTTTTCTGCTAAATTTTAAAATACCACAGACCTTACTTTAAAGAGATATGTTAATTAGATCAGATAAAATATAAAACTGATACTTTTGCTTCTCAAAGTTATTACAGTTCGACTGTATAAAATTGTTTTGAAAAAAATAAAAGCACAGTAAATAGGGGGAAAGGCAGCTGCATTTTTGGAGACTGTCACAAGAGGGCATTTATGGATTAACTCAGTACATTTTTCCCCCTTTATTTGAAAACACTCAAAAGACATTTCCAACTATTACAAGCAAACTAAGAATAACTAATCAATAAAAATTTAAAGAGAGAAAAAGAAAGTCTAAAGTATATTATTTTATATTTATTATGCTTTAAGAAATTGCCTGTGTTTTTCAGGAGTTTCTGTCAAATGAAAAGTGGTGTATATTTGTAAATTTTAGATGTCAGTAACTCATTTCTCCAAAATACTGAGATCATAAAAAAAAAATAGTATCAGCTAAAAAAAAGTCTACCCATATTTTGTTTCTCTCATTTGTTTACACACTATTGCAAAACAATTATGTAAAATAAATAAATTACCAAATCTGATAAAAGGTAATTGAAATTTTAAAACATAGTTCTGTCCTGTCTTTTGTGTTGAAAGACAAGCTAATTAATATTCCTAACTGTTTTAAAAACAGGTGCTATTTAGACAATGTGATCACAAATGCCTTAATAAAATAATAAAAAGCTTAGTTATATTAGGAAGTAGGTAAAGTAGGAAGATAGTAGTTTGGGCACAGTTAAGGGAAAAAATAAACCAAAGCAAATGTTAAAACACTTTGTTCATGATATCTTGAGCAGTATAAGGACAAGACTTCTGATATATTCATCTTTGTAACTTCAAGTTTACTATGGTGCTAGAAATATAGTAGTACTCAATGAATATAGTTAAATGAAGAGATGAAAGCATCTTTTTAATTAAGGATAAACTTAGTGGAGGCAGAACAAGGGAGAATTTTCAGTGATTATTAATTAAATTAATGACTTTCTTGTTGCATGAATTGATGTCAAACTTTCAAATGCAAAGGGAAAATTTTATTCAATCACCTGGGGTTTCCAAATAACTCTAGACTTGGTGCCATGTAAACAAAACATCAGGAGAGCTAATGAGATAATATCTATGTATACATTCAATTGGCAAAAGCCAAGAAGTTACAGATATGGGATCAACAATGTGTATTGGGATCCTTGAGCTATAAATCTCTTTGTGATTATCCAGTCTATCCCATTAACACCCAAATTATTTCATGAAGGATTCCTATTATTTTTTACTCAATTGATTTAATATTTTGCAACATTTTCTTTTTATTCATCAAAAACCTCTAATTGACTATAAGAATTTTAAACAAGCGTTAGGTAATTGTCATCATTGTATGACTTTTACATAATTTCAATCAAAAGTGCAGATATGTGACATTTTAGATATCTTTAAACTTATTAGAGCAAAAAGCATAGTTCCCTTAAGACATTTAACATAATTAAAACACATTTTGGGATTGCTTTTCTACTTATGCCAAAGCACAAACTTTCAAAAACCCCTTCTATTATACTATATTCATGAGAGACAGTGGGCATGGAGGAACTGGCAAATTATTTGAAATTAACAGCCCTGGATACAGAGTTCAGCTCCAAATATATACTAAGAAAATTTGTTTTTCATAAACCTGTTTTTTTAAATCTATAAAGTTGAGGAAATGCTGCCCACTTTACTGAATCATTCTGGATAGTAAGTTTTAACTTGTGTAAATAGCCTGATAAAGAAAGGATAGTCCAATGCCAATCTTTGTAATTAAAGAAGTATAAGACTCCTATTGCGAAATGTGAGATTGTGGCAGATTTAGAAATGATCATAAAATATGAGTGTGCTTCTTTGCATTTCTCATATAACCTTGCAGTTAGTTTAGACCATGAGAATAGTTCTGACCAACTGGATGTGCTGAGAGTGATATATGCCTCTTTCAGGACCAGCCAATTAAAAGCTATGTGCCCTCTTCATCAGTATTTTCTCCTACCATGTTGCTCTTTGAAAATTGTACTGAGATGGTAGTATCTCAGTATGACAAGGCCTTTGACAGAAAGGACTAGAATCTTTGCAGATCAGTATTTAACTTGTGCAAAATATAAACATTTGTTGTGTCTGGACTCTAATATTTAGGTGTTAAAGTATCATTGCAGCATAACATAGCCTAAACTGACTAATAATCTGATCTAACCCAGACACTCCATTTCATCAATAAGTAAACTAAAGTTTAGTGAAGTCACTTTGTGTAAAAGCCAAGACTACAAAGTAAAAATTAAATGAATATGGAAGTATCACAGACTCTTTTAGCATTACCTCTTAAGAATCACAGAGTACTTTCCTAATTTGTTCATATGAATATATCTAATATATATTCCTAAATTCTTTGAGGGAAAATAACATGTTAAGTCTTCTAAGCTATTTTTTCTTAGTTCAATAATATTCAGCATAAAGGTTTTTTGAATAGGCCAGAAAAAAAGATTGGGCAAAGTCCTCCATAGCTTCCTATTTTTGTTTTTATCTCTATTTTAATCTTGTGTTTGTGTGTGTGTTAAACTATCCCCTGTTCTAAAATACTGTTTATTAAGAACACATTTGAAAATAAAAGTTCTTTTTTAGGATAATCTTCCTGAGTCATCATTTGTTCATTTTTTAAAAATATGACTTCAAAATACTTTAAAATCTAAATTGAGTTAATCAGGTATGACATTCTATAAAGAATTTTTATACCATTTACTCCTAATGAAAGTTTTTACTCTGCTAAGATAGGTGTGGACCACAATTTCTGGTTATAATTTATTTTCCCAATGTTTTGCTACTTCCTGAAAGAGTAGGCTCATTATTTTAATCGTGGTATAGTGACAAGAAGTGGGATTATTTAAATTTATATTTAATATAGTCATTTACTTAACCTCTATCTTCTGTATTCTATTGCCTAATAATTGAAAGATTAGCAGTGTCCTGAATATTTTATGGAAGTGAGGTGATTGCTAGTTATGAAAGTATAGAAAAGGAAGATGATTATAGGACACACATATATATAAAGACAAGGGAGATGAAGAGAATCCAGGGGAAAAGAAGGATTACGAGGGGTTGCATATCAAAAAGAGTAGGCCAGAGAGTAAGTTCTCAGGAATCATAGGGAAAAAGAGTTTCAAGAAAGCTGCTAAATATAACATGACTGAGAGGTAAAGATTTACAACTGAGGAAAAGCATCTATTTTGATATTAAAGGTAGCTTTTGTGTTTTTTTGAATATAGTGATCCTTAAGTTCCTTTTTCTCTTTGTAACATAAGATATATAAACACTGTCATTATCAACGATGTATTGCTACAACAGGAAATCCCCCAAAACAGTGTCTCAGTATAAGAATCTCACAGCAGACATTTGTAGTTTGAAAGGTTTCATGTTATTCTGATCCACTACTCTAGATAGCCAAGCAACTCTTAAGTAGTTCTATATCCTACCACACCCTCTCCATTTCTTCCTCCCCATTTCTCTGTGTACATCTATTACACAATATGTGTGTATAGTGACTACCCACACATCACACACACATACGTGGGTTTATGGGTATGTATATATGGACATATATACACAATAAAAAATGGTTGTCATCTTTATCAGGACATGGTATTCATGATGAACTCATGGTACCTAACTGGAAAGTGTCAGGGAGAGTTTTGGTATGGCCACTTCAGAGTATAGGAACATAAACTCAGAAGAAGTAGGACAAAGCAACTCATTCCATGTTCACTTTGTGAGCTGCATCATACAGATTGTCCTTGTTACTTCAACCATTAACAGTGATATTAAACCTAAATACCTTAAGAAAAACTGCTGCTGTTTCTTCTTGTAGCACTGGTTGAATTACATAGGTATTTATCAAAGCTTTCAACAATATAGTAGTACTAAATTATCTTTAAGCAAAGAAAAACATTTAGAGAGTTCTCAAGGGACACCTAACTAAAATTGGCATTTGAAGATTGCTCCCTCAAAGCCTTTGGGTTAATCATGAGGTCCAATTATAATGCGTCAGAATTCAAAGACTTGACATTATTATATATTTTCTAAAGCTAGGTTATGTAGATATGCATAAATATCACTGATATCAAAAGAGAGAAGCAGTTTAGACATATAAGTGTATATTACGCTGCATTATTTTATCAGTAAACACAGCTAAATATTTCTCAAATGTAAAATCATCTGGTATATTAAATTTATATTATTAATTTATAATTTATTGTTTATCAGTTTTTATTCGTTTTAATTTTGTGTTTACATTATCATAGTTAATAACAGTTATGAGATATTTAAATTAGATTTGTATTTATGTATGTTTAAATAACATGAAAATACAAATAATACTGTAATTCTCTTTTAAAAAGTATATATCTCACTCAAATGTGAGAAAAAACTATTTAGAGTTTACTTTGTAATGAGGATAAAAGTCACATTTTTTTTTCATCTAAGGAAAGTCTTTAGTGAGAAAATACTGGTTGTTGTGATAAAACATTCAACAGAGAAAGGTGATGAATAAAGGAAGAAAAAAATAGGTCTATTGCTAAAGAAATCATCTGTGTTAGGCAGGCTGGGTCAAGATAGAGAAGACCCAGGCGTGAATAGAAGCCAAAACTGTTAGAAAGTCATGGAGAGGGAAGGCCACAGAATGCAGATTAGGGTGGAACAAGATCTCTCCGGATCTTCCATGTGGGAACAGATTGATAACACATGCTAACCTGCCATGTGGCTTCAGTCCATGAAGCAGCACCATGCAAAAAACTGGGACATCATTCCCACTGTCCTTTTATACTTTCTCCTTAAAGTCTCTTATGGTAGAGATTTCCAGACTTGTTCTTTGAGAAGAATCATTGAAGTAATTGTCAAAATAAAAATTCTCCAATCTATGCCTAATAGTTTGAATTAGAATTTTCATAAGACTAGTCTGGGAAGCCAATAGATTTTAAGATATTATGATCATCTGATACTTTTTTTTGTAGCAATGTTTAATACATTGTTCTCAAATTAGGGTCCCAGAACAGCAGCATGAGCAACACTTATAAATGTAAATTCTCAGACTCCACCCCCAAACCACTGAATCAGAGAGCCATCCAGGTAATTTTTCAAAATTTGTTCTAATTAGTTATATATGACAGCAGAATGTATTTGACACATCATACATAAATGGAATATAACTTCTCATTCTTCTGGTTGTACATGATATGATGTAAAATTACACGGTCATGTGATCATATATGATATTCTATCATACTATTTGTTCCTAAACCTCATCTGTGGTGATGATAATTTTAACTTCTCCCAGCATTTTCTAAATGACTAGTTTCAAATTTATTAAATTTTTGTCTACAAGTACCGGTATTTAGTCCCAAAGAATGATACATTTCTGATTCACTACCTGATTCTTCTGTATTACCTTAGAAATTGTGGATATTTCTATTTTATTTTTATTTTCTACTTGCATGCATGTCCCATTATTATATCATAAGTTCCTTGTGGGAAGGTATTGTATCTTATTTTTATTTCTAATTACATAAAATCTTGAACATAATAAATAGTCAGCAAGGTGTTTTAAATTAGTTGTTTGAAGTGCATTTTACTCATTTCATTCCATTTGTCCATTTAAGGTGTTCTCTGCTGGTATACAGCTCTTTGAGAACAGGCAGGACTTTTACTTGTTTTTCCTTAACACTTAGAACAATGCTCCCCCCCCAAAAAAAAAAAGATAGTAAAAAAAAAACAAAGAAAAAGAAAAGGAAAGGCACTGTTAAAATATAGAAACAATAAATATTTTTCCCAATCTGTCTCAGTTATTCTCCTGTCCTTGATTAAATTCTAGCAGTTATTTTTCTCAAATATAATAGTGTCACAGTTAGTCCCATCCACAATTGGAGAGTGTCTCTGAATAAAAGAAATGTCAACTTCCACTTTCTGATAAAGAAATCAACTCTTAATTATATCATGAACAATGAGGTGGTGTGACATGGGCCATTGATTTTATGTTGAAGACTCCCTGTTGTCAACTTTAGAAACACCACATTCTGAGTAAAGGTAATACATTTGAAATAATATGATCTTTAATACTTTGAAAAAATGGCAGCACCAGGCAAATGCATTTTAGCCTTCCTTCATTTATCCATGCCTCACATGGTTTGAGGCAAGTGTACATGAGCTTTGGACATAGAAATAAACATGATGGTGTTCCTTCCCTGGAGGAGCTGTTAGTGTATTGAAAATACAGGAGAGGCAACATGTAATCATGATAAATGCTTCAATGGAATTAGTGCTGGGCACATGAGTAGCACAAGCACACAGGAGGGAAACATTGTTTTCTTTTGGGAGGTTGGAGAAGGCCTCCCAGAGAAGTCTTGAAAAATGAGCATAGGAGTTGGCCAGGCTGATGGAAATGAAAGGCTAAAATAAAATGATTAATTATATCCCTACACACACACATGCGCGCGTGCACGCGCGCACACACACACACACACACACACACACAAACACAGAATTTACAATATTAGAAATGTGAAAATGAATATCATTATGATAAATAGATTACTGGTATTATATAAAAACATTTTAAAACACATCAGTAAATTTGAACAGAATAACAGCTGTGGAAGAAATTTAAAATGTTATCAAAGACATACAACTACAAAAGGCTGTTGATGAAAATAATTTTATATGTGCATTATATTTAATTTCTATAACACCAGTGTGTGCTAGATTGTTTCACTTATTTTTGAGCATAGAAAAAAATAGAGCTTCCCATTTCAATTTATTGAAGAAGTAAAATATTTCAAATAGCAAAATGCCAAACATTTATTTTCACACAGAACTTTATAAACAAATATTATTTATATATAATCAACAAGGTAGACTATAAAATTATATTCTATGCTATCTTAAAAGATTATTGCATATTGAAAAAGTATAGTTTATTCTAGGTATCATAGGATTGCTAAATTCCAGAAATAGATGGATATGATGAGGCAATATTTATAGTGGTTCTAGGGATCTGGAACTTGACTTCTGGCTGGAAATCCTGATTATGCCCCTCTTGTGGCTAGCTTCCTCATTTCCAAGTCAACCACAATGATATGGCATGCCTCAGTGAGTTCATAAATGTGAAATATTCAATTATGCCTGGCACATAGGAAAACATAAGCATTGGCTATTATTTTTACCTGGAAACATATGGCAAAACCCACATGATTATATGAAATGCACCTGATAAAATTTAGCTATTCCTTACAAATCAGGATGTATTTTGTCTGATGACAATCCTGATAAATTAAATCTTAATAAATTTTGTCCATAGGCAAAATAGGAATAATTAACATATCCGTTTCAAATGTTTAAAATATTTGTCAAAAATATCAAATATTTGAAATCATATTAAATTCTGGAATATTAAATACTTTCCTCTTCAGTTTGCACCAAGACAAGATATTCACTACTATTTAATATCTCTGGAGGTTCAGGTGAATTCAATAAGATTTAAAATTTAAAAAATGGGACAATTATCAAGGAATAATAAAATATACTATTTTTTTTCAGTTGATATGAAAGAAATTTACTTAAAATATGTGACAGATTTCAAAAAACAATTTCTATGAAGTTGAAGGAAACTTTATTTATATCAGCAAAAATTCATTAGAAAATAAAGCAAGAGCAAAAATCCCAACCACGTTACATCAAAACTATGAAATAAACAGGAATAAATTTTGATAGAATTACATAATATATTAATATATATATGTGTGTGTGTGTGTTTACATATATACCTACACATATATACCTATATACATGATATATGCATTCATACATACATGTATGTATTACTCCAAAACTATATGTATATGCTGATTGGTCTAAGTGAATAGATAAGTAGGATTTCAAATCCATAAGAAGGCTTTTCTGCCTAATGGTCTGGGAAGAATTAGCACCCATTTGAAACAAAATGAAGAACTTAGATTTCCTACTTCATTGTATGCTTAAAGTTCTGAATACAGTACATGTATAAGTATTTTTGTATACAGTATTAGAAATAAATGTAATATTTTTTTTACAATGGTAGAGGATTAATTTCATTCCCCAGTACCCCCCTTTCCCTCTCCTCCTCTCTTCCATCATATGCTGTGCATGTATGAATATGTCACAACAAATTCCACCAATATGTATAATTATAATGCACCAGTAAAAATTTTTAAAAATTAAGTGAAAAAAAAGACTACAGAGGATTCAGGGGAGATTTTTAATTTGTTTTCAAAAGTGAAGTTTATTTTGTAAGTTTATAGGATAGAGCTACAAAAGAGGGTTTGGAATGCTGGCAAGAATGAGAATAATAAAAGGAATCAAGGAGACATGAAGTGAACTGACACATGAAGGTGAAAACACCAGGGTTGTGATATTCCCTCATCTTTAGCCACAAAGTTGGGACACTTCAAGTACAGTTACATTTTAGGTTGTCAGCTTAAAAAAATGCACAAGGGATATTTTTTATGTATGCAAACTAAATATTATAGATGAAAAACCATTGCTTGTCCACAGAAGAATGAAGAAAGTCATAAATGTTGACACATCTACACACGAAGAACGCTAGGTCTACAAGTACTTTCTTGCATATGTTTCTATGGTCCAAGGTAGGAAATAACCAGAGGATTGTACAATGTCTTCTGCTCCTGTCCATAAATTCTTCTGACCATTTTTTCAAGCATTTCCTGATTTCTCCATTGTCCAGATGCTCCTTTGCTTACAATGTGTGATGATGCACTGGTAAATCTCCACTGTAAGGTGAAAATATCAAAAGTCAAAAATGTATTTCATACACTTAACTTACCGAACAACATAGCTTAGTCTAGCCTGCCTGAAACATGATCAGAACACTTAGATGAGCCTTCAGTTATGCAAAATCATCCAATACAAGCCCATTTTATAATGAAATATTGACCATTGCATGAAACCTATTGAGCACTGTACTGAAAGTGAAAACAGAATGGTTGCGTGCACTCACCATTAACATACATAGCGGAAAGCACCCTGAGCCTGAGGTATGTTTGAAGCGTTGAACTAAAAGTAATTGCCAACTATGCCACAACTATACCACAGCAGCAGTCAGTCATCAATCTCTCTCTTCTAGGAAGCTTGGAAATAGCTTGCCAAAGGCACTTGTGGATGATGTAGCAGGCCTAGTATTCTTCAGCAAGATACCACATTTTGACTGTACAGTTTCCTTTGTTTCTTGTTTATATTACATATTTCTCTATAGAAACCAAGAGTATCCTACCTTGGCCTCTAGTTTTTCTGTCTCTCATAGTTTATGCCCATTTCTTCGGACGTCAATATACCATTGCTAATAGTTGTAAGTACTGACACCAGGTTCTTTGTTATGAACTTTCTTGGTTTCTTGGATGTATTTTTTTTTACTCTGCCTCAATTTGCTTTTCTTCTTTTTCCTTCTTTTCTCCAACTTGATGGGCTCTTCCCTGGAAAGCTGTTCAGTCTCAATGCCAATCAGGTCTGAATATCCTCCTCATCTATGTCCAATTGTAGCATTACTATCTTATTCTTTAATCAAAAGCAGCATCTTTGTTAAAACCTTTGAATATGAGCACACACATCTTCAAAACTTTCTTCTAAATGCATTTCTTCCATGCGTTGCTGTGTGACTTCTCAAGATGTAGCAATTTAGATACCATTCACTATGTTAAATCTTTCCAGAATTCTTAGGCTGCTTGGTTACTTTCAATAATTACATCACCCTTTCAATGTGGTTGAATGCAGTGATTGGACCTTTGTCCATTGTTTGAATGAGGGGGCCAATACATAACTGATATATCAGAGGCTTTTCACCTATAAGCATTGTATGCTCTGGGCATTTAAAAAAAATCACCAGAATCTTTAATGGATCTGGTTTTGCCTAAATATTCTCTTGCCTGTGGAATAAATCGTTCAAAAACCTATCTTTAAAGAACACCGATGGTATGCAGGGTTTCTTGTCATGGCAATAACAAACAGGAAGCACAGGTATGCTCACATTCTTGAATGCTCTGGGGTTCTCCAAGTGGCAGATTAGAAAAGACTTTAATTAGAAGCCTGCATCAATTCCACTTAAAAGCAGCATTGCATAGTCTTTGACCATCTTGAATCCTGGTGTCTTGGAATGTTGATAAATACAAGCTTGTTTCATTGACAGTAAATTTTTTCCCAGAAGTATTTCTCACCAACAATTATTCTATTCAGTCCTTCTTTACTTCTTCTGTGCCTCAGTGTTGACAATTGCTGTCTCAGTGATGACCTTCACCTTATAAGAATTATGATGGCTTTTGAAGTGTTGTAACCATGGATGACTTGGTGTAAACATTTGCATATACATAGAATCATCAATGAGCTCTTCTGGCATATCAAAAAGACCTCTTGCCTTAGTCTGCTTTATCAGAAGGCCAAGCAGTATGTGCTTCTTTCTGTATATGGTCTTTCATCCATATCACTAGGAATTTTTTCATATCATGGGTGGGTCCAGCTTTTTTCTTTATGATGGCAATGGATTTGAATGATGTGTATGATTTCACTGCATTACTGATTTATTTCTTATTTTTTAGTATGATTGAGATCATTGATTTCAAAAGTGCTAAGTCATGTGTGATGGTCATTACTGGTTTGCCATCTTCATGCTGGGCAGTTAATTGAGTTTCAACTCAAGAGTAAGTCCTTCTTCTTTGTCTTATCACCAGAAGCAGGAACCACAGATGAGTCTGTTTTGTAGTCTTGACGGGATGAAGAAACATAAAAGACAATATCCAACAACAACAACAGCAACAACAACCACAACACAGAACAATGCAGAGCATCAAGAGCATCAGTCGTTCACCGTTGTGAGTGCTCACGTAGCTGAGTGGAAGCTATGGCTCAGTGCCACTGCCCAGCATCCTGAAGAAGTATCTTACTTACCACATATCATTAGCTGGGGGAAAGATTTCCAAATTTGAAATATGGCTTCCATTGAATACACATCACTTTTGCACCATCATAAATATCACAAGTCAAATCTGAGCTTCCGGCATATATGGACACATCAAACCAGAGTCTCTTTGAAAAGCAATGTTTACTATTTCCCAAATATTTTAGGAGCCTCTTGTGGAGACTGAACTACAGGGTCAAAACTACCTTAGTACCAATGAGTTTAGATAAAACTCTTGATGAATTCTCCATTAATTTGAAACTTATTTTCTATTTATAGCATAAATTTTCTTTTTTTCCTCCTTTCTTTTATAAGCCAGAGAGGTAGCCAGCTGATTTCTTTTGGGACAAAATAGCTGGAAGAAAAGTAGGCGCTGTTAAGCTAAAACCTTCTATGCCAAGTTGTAAACTACAGCAAATTTTCATGGTTGAGTGGAAAAAAAGTCCTGAAAGACCAGGCTTATAATGGAAGTGCTGACAAAACCAGCTCTAGCAGCACAAACGGCAGGACCATTACCAGGCCCTTAGGGTGGACTAGTTGATATCATTTGCACTTTAAGCAGTTTAGGTGTTAAATTGCATGCAATTGCACAGTGTGATAAAACACCCTTCAAAGATATGAAATAATCCCTCCCTTTTCCTGCACTATTTTCTTACAGGAAATCTGAACTCATAAATGGTAGTATTGGGTAATTTGTTTCTAGTAAAATGCAGCATAATCCATTTAGTTACAATGCTTATCCCATTCCAGTGGCAAAATGTAACAGGTGTAGGGTGTATTCAATAGACAGTGAGCCTAATTTCACAGGTCTGGGTTTAGATTCAGATTTTCATTCTTATTATTCTTTTCCTGATTTTTAATGGCAATTTAAAACCATTTGGCCCAAAGAAAATAGGAAAGTAGCCAGAAGTGGATTTTGTGTGTGTGTGTGTGTGTGTGTGTGTGTGTAAAATTTAATGCGACAATTCATCTGTAATCTATCCTTTTCTAAGATTGAGAACACAATTAAAATAATCTGCTCAGTTCTGGGATATACATGGTTTGCTTGCTCCATTTTACTCCTTAAAGTTATTTTGCATAATTCAGTAAGCAACAGCTATCATTGGATCAATCTGAAAACTTCAGTAAAAATTATTTTAGGGTTTTTGTGGAGATTTCTTGGTGGTAGCTGGAGTTTGATAAGATTTTCTGACACTGTCAGAAAGTTTATGGACACTGTCAACCTTGAAGTAATCAAATATAGACATATCAAAGCTTTAGTTCTTTATGGAAACCCTGATTAGTTTTAAAATATATTTTAGACTATCTTTTGAAAATAAATAATAGCATTATTTGATTGACTCCTGTCAGAAAAAAAATAGATAAAAAATCTTTTGTAGAATTAGAGAAAAGGGGGAGTTATAAGAATCAAAGAAAATGGTTTATTATAAAGATAGGAATATACTACATTTTCACAAATAGGGTTACTTGTTAGTCACTTATGTTAATCTCTTTTGGAGAAGGAGTTGAAAACTCTGTTCTTACTATAATATATCTTCAAGTAATTTATAAATTAGTGATAGAGACCATAGATCAATAATGCTATAAACATTGATAGCAAAACTGAAAATCAAAATCTTAAAAACCACGTAGCAGGGGGGTGCTTTTTTTATGAATGGATTCAAAGTGAATAAGATGTGATTGTTTACATATATCACTTTCTAGGTAGCTATGTGAACTGCAGGAACTCAGAAATAACAACTCTCTCAACTCAGTGGGCTGTGTTAAGGAGCCACAGGGAATCAAGAACAATTGCTAGTGCTGATTGAACCACAAATGCATGGACACTGCAAAAAAAAAATGTTGCAACAAAATTTTCAAAAATTTTAGAGACATTTGTGTATCCATGAAAGTACTCCAATGAAAGCTAAGCATCATGGCTGGAGAAATGCTGTGATCTTTAAATGATATTCTCTGGTTAATTGGTCTATGCAGGAAGAGTGCCTCAGAGAAAGTTACCCTGGCTTGAATGCAGGTGCTTGTACATTTCATGTGTGCATAATTAGGTTGGTTGATCACTGAGCATGAGTGCCTGTAACTATTGTTTTAGATGAAGCTGTGAATATTCTTCAACTCAACAGTCTGACTCTTCATGAAGCTTTGACAACCTCCTTCAGGTAACCATGTTCACTATATGTGTATATCCTTCCAGGTTCTTTCTATTTATTTACACTCAGGGGAGTTCTACCACTGAGTTACAACTCCACTCCTTTAAAAAATTTTTTATCTTGAGACAGGGTCTTGCTAAATTCCCCAGGCTGGCCTTGAACTTGTCATTCTATGGCCTCGGCCTCCTGAATCACTGGGATTATAGGCATGTGCCACCGAGCTCAACCAGGAGGGAACTTTCAAAGTGTCATCCAAGTTAGATTGTTCTTATTTTGTTTAAATGTTAGACATCTTTATGATAATGATTCAGTTTTTATAGCATTAGACTTGTGATTAAGGTTAACAGTCTTTGAAATAGAACATTTTTGCAAGATTTCTTTGCTGATGACTCTCTTTTTTTTTTTTTTTTTTTTTTGCCTGGTACCAAGTGAGTTTTTCAATTTGAACAATAAATTGTTATATCTTTACTTAGAGAAATTCCATTTAAAAAATTGATTTTTCTGTTTCATCTTTCTAGAAAATAATATATGCATATATATAAACTCTGTAATATATGTAAGAATATATACATACACATTTATATATACATACATATAAACAATCTGTCACTATCATTTTCCCCCTAATCTTTATCACTTCATTCTTCTGTTAAGTATATATATGTATATATCTGATTTTCTTCACAGTGTTGTAAAATTTGGTATATTTTCCCCTTAGTTTTAGAATTTATTTTTGAAATGAAGATAACATTTTTTTTACCGTAGTATATGAATTAAATCAGAATATAAAATTAGTGCTTACTAAGTTCTACTTGTTATTGAATTGTGGCAAGAGAATGTGTTCTATAAATGTTCTATCTTTTGGAAATCATTGAAGCTTATTTTATTTCCTAGTGGGTAAATTTTTCTCTGAGTCTTTAGAAAACAATTTTGCTTTTCAATTTGGTGTAGAGTTCTCTCTGTATATATGTTTTCTGAGAACATTTATAAATTGTTATTTCAGTTGTGGTCATGTCAAACTTTAAGCTGTGTCACCCCATAATCAGAGTTTTATCAAATTATTTTCATATTGCTGTGGTGTTTTGATTTATATATTTCAATGACACATTTACTGATGCATAAAAGCTCCTGTCTGTGTTATCTTTAAAAATTTTAACCTTAGAAGGTAATTCTCCCTCCTTTTCTCCATTTAAGGATTGTAAGTGGAATTCTGTTTTATCTCTTACGAGTATTTGTGCTGTAAATCTTAAGCTTCCAGATCTGCTCTCTACCCTTTACTATTCTATTCTGTTTCTGGTTGCTCATTTGTATGGGCCATAGAAAGGGTTTTTTTTTTTTTTTTTTTTTTGACTAAGGAAAAGCCCTGCAGGAAATAGAGTAAACTGAACTGAGTTCCCTATTGCAGAGGCTCCGTGCTTGTACAGTTGTTCTGTAATTGCAGGTCTGACTGAAGGTCATAGCTCCTGTCAAATGGACCTATCCTTATAGCCTCTGTTTTCCTGTATAATTCCCTCCTATTATCCATTTGGATGCAATAATGATTTCCTGCTATAACTAGTACTAGTTATACTACTCCCTTTCCACTATTTATAAATTATTCCATTATTAAACTATCTTCAAACTATCCTTTGAATATGCCAAATATATAATGCCAGGACACTTACTGATACATTATTTTTAAGCACATTTCTTCATTATTTTTATTAGCCTGATATGTTTTTAAATTTTTCTTTATTCAGAATCATTCTGTATAATTTTAAGCATTTATTTAGAAACCAACATTTATAGATTTTTGGTTTTTGTTTAGTCAAGTGGAATATTTGGTCCTTTAAAAGAAGTTTTCAGTCCATCTATACATATTATAAACCCTGGTATATATTTTTGCTAATCTTTTGTTTTTGCATTATTCTTGCTATTTATCATTTATTTAATTGTGACTTTTATGAAGCTTTTCTTCACTGTGACAGAAATCACCTGAGAAAAATAATTTAAAGGAGGTAAGTTTTATTTTGGATCATGGTTTCAGAGGGTTCAGTCCATAACTGGCTGGATCCATTGTTTCTTGGCTGGGGCAAAACAGTCCATCATGGCAGAAAGGCATGATGGAGGAGAGTCATGTACATGGGAGCCAAGACACAGAAAGAGAGAGAGGGGGGGGGGGAAAGGTCAGGAACAAAAGAGAGAGAGAGAGAGAGAGGAAAAGGTCAGGAACAAAAGAGAGTACCCAAGGTCATATCCCCAAGGATCACTGCCTTCACTCATTCCCACCTCCTACAGTTTCTACAATCTATATCAACAAATTAATCCATTGATGACGTCAGACCCCCATGGTTCAATCACATCCCAGAAGCTTCATCTCTGAACATTGGTGTACTGGGGACCACGGCTTCAACACATGAGTCTTTGGGGGATACTTCATATTCAAACCATAGCAATAGTCATTCTGACTTTGTTCCTTTTAAAAAAAAAATCATTGAAGATGGTCACATGTTCACAAAATATATACAATATGATTCTATTTGTGTAATTTCCAAAATGCAGGCAAAACTAAATTATCCTTTAGGGATGCCTATTTCAATAGTGAAACTATGAAAAATAAAGACAAAGAGATGGTGGATAAGCGACTGTCTGTTAAGGAGTCAGGACAGTTTTGTTGACAAACACCCTGGAGAATGTTCTAAGTATGTACAGGGAACATGCTTACATAAATGTCCATTGTATAATCATCTATTAAACTCTTCATTTATAGTTCAAAAATATTTTAAGTGGTTTGGTAGTTTTACATGGTATTTTTTTCTAAAATATTTTACTATTATCATGATATTGATTGTCTGTAAACAGGATATGACTTTAGTGTACTTTTATTCTCCATGATGCCAAGACCCAATGTTTTTAAATATATGGTTACTTCCAAGTTATTGTAGGAATTTATTACATAGTATTATACAACTGCTTAATTAGAGACCATGATTGATATATCTGAATATTTTTCATTATAAAGCAGTCTTAGCAGATAACATGCTTGGAGCAGTAACTTTTGCATGGGGCAATGCTTTGGTTTGGCTATGACATGTCCCCCAAAAGCTCAGGATAAATAATGCAGGAATGTTCATCGATGAATTAGATTATGAGAATGGTAACCTAATTAGTGAATTAATCAATTTGAGAGATTATTAGCTTGAATTGACTACGGGGTGGTAATTGTAGGCAGTTGGGGTATGACTGGTAGAAGTAGTTCTTAAGAGATGTGCCCTTTGGGGATTTGTATATCTTGTCCTTGGCTCCCTGTGTTCTCATTCTGCTTCCCTGCTGCCATGAGCTGAGCAGCTTTCCTGTGCCATTCCCATCTGCCATGATGTTCTGCTTCACATCAGGCCTAGAGCAATGGAGTCAGCTGGCCATGGTCTGAACTCCCTGAACTCCGAAACTATGAATTCAAATAAACTCTTCCTCCTCTGAGTTGTCTCATTAGGTATTTGGTCACAGCAACAAAAGCAAAAAAAAAAAAAACAAAAAGATAACACAGGAAATATGGCTACTTAATTTTGTTAATTAAAAAACAAACAAACATGTCACTGAACCACTATGCACAGCAAACCACAGAAGAATATTCAGGAGAATGACAGTCGTGAAGGCACTGAAAAATATGTTCACCTTTCTTGATAAAACGATGAATGTAGTTAATACTGAACTTACTTAGTTATGTTTATTATTATTGTATAAAAAATATTTTTTGTACACAGTTTGAAATACTTTAGTCCTAGTTCCTAATTTTTTCTCAGTAAAAATTAATATTGTAAGTTTTGAAAAAAGTACTTTCTTCATAATATAATGAATGGATTACAATAGACTAATTAAAGTTATTGCCCAGGTTCAAGAATTATTTTATTTATTGATTCAGCACATATTATCAAATGCTGACTGTGTGCAAGGTACTGGCATACATCAATGAACAAAAATCTGCCCTGGAGCATTATACTCAAGGAGTGGAAGGAACAAAAGTTGTATGCATAATGAATAAAACATTCTTCTTTGGTTTCTTCTTCCATTATGCTATTCTAAATTACTTGTTTTGGGTTATGAGTGATTCTTGCTTTTTTTAGACCTTATTTTACTTGATATCTTCTGAGATCTTCAAAATGACTGACACTACCTTTCTTTGTATAAGTTCTAATTCTCTTACCTCCTGTGACTACAATAACCCGACTGTTTCTTCTTTATTCTTCATGAATTTCTGTACCTTTTTCTAGCATTTAACTGAAGTTTTATTTCAGGGATAAGATTTTGTCTCTCTTCTTTTCTTTTTCTACCAGCTCAGAGACCTCACTTATTCACATGATTCAAATGATCACTTCTGCATAACATTTTCTCATCTCTGTTGCCAGATTTCCACTAAAAATTTTTGTCTTAATTGATCATTTTCTCCTTCAAATTGCTGCACCCTCTATTTTGCCAATTCTATCCTCATTCAGTCCTTCAACAAGGCTCAATATAATAATAATGCAATGATAATAAAAATAATGATAATAATTAATTCTTATTGAACTCTTTCTGATTCCAAGGGTTGTTTTAAGCACCTCAGATTCACTTCTCACAGAACCCTGTGAGGTAGATATGTTTATTTTTATTATTACAAACGTGGAGAGAAGTGAAAAATTTTCCAAATAGTCTCAGAATCTACAGCATCTCTTATCTTTATCCAGGTCAACCACCAAACTCACTAAATCCACATTTCTAAGACCTCCTTTCATTATATTAAACTCTTAAATGTTTAACTGTGTGTACATTGCACATTTGCTCATAATAGTAATAATAATATCTATCATCCATTGAAGCTTTATTATTTGTGCTAAGAACCATTTAAGAATGTAAGCCAAAAATTTAAATATGCATATATTAGCAAGTTTCTTTTACTTTTTTAGTATTTAAATAAGTGTTTATTTTTAGAATAGTCTTAGATTTATAGAAAATTTGCAAAAATAGTACAGATTTCCCACGTACCCCACATCCATTTTTCTATATTTTTAACATCTTTCATTACTATTATACAACTGTTACAACTAGTAAATTAAATTTGGTACATTACTATAAATTAAACTCCACATTTTATTATTGTTAGCTAAGATTCATCTGATTTTATTAATTCCTCTCTAAAGACCTTTCTTTGTTCCATGTGTTCTAAGTGAAAAAAATAAATATGGAAATTATACTTTCCTGTAATGCCCTATAACACACATTAATTTATTATAGGAGGCCTTTCTTCCTCCCTCCCTCTTTTCTTCCTTCCATCATTCCATTCTTCAGTATGTTCACAGTGTATGAACAACACACTGTGTGGGTGGTATATCTGAATACTGCTTTAGGTCACTATCAGATACATCCTTCACATTTAAACATATGCCTTTCACTATTGTATAGGATGGTAATTAGACATAAATGATAAGTAGTTAACATCCATGACTGGAATTGGTGTTACCCTTTTTCAAAGGGAGTTCCAAGATATATTCAATTGATTTAATGGCTATCTCTTTCACATTTTCAAGATTCAGCATGTTAGTGCCTTCACTTATATCATAACTTGCACCCACAAGATTTATTGTCAGTTAGGTAAACTGGATACTAGTAAAGTGATGAAACTTCAACTAGGAGCAGCATTGCCACTTGTTAGGCCTGTGTCTTTCTTTGAAAGTACTAGATATTAAAGATTAGAGTCATTTAAGTTCAGGGTTTTGGTGTAATAGCCATTTGAAAAATGATATGACACAGGAAAATTTAAAGTTTTATATTGCATGCATTTAAATAGCATGATGAAATCTTGTTATCATCCCAGTTCATCACACCCCTAAAAAGCATCCCTTCTTCCAATGTATCCGAACTGCTCATCTGTTAGTCAATTAGCCTCAGTAATCAGACCAAGTGTCACAGTACTTGTAATTGTGTAGCTCTTATTTTACTTCATTCTGACCTCTATGGACAAGAGTACCCATGCTGGCCATTGAATATACCAAATAGATACCACAAGGCAGTTTTTTTTTTTTTTTTTTTTTTTTTTGTACTGAGGATTGAACTCAGGGGCGCTCAACCACTGAGCCACATCTCCAGCCCTATTTTGTATGTTAGAGACAGGGTCTCACTGAGTTGCTTAGCAGCTCGCTTTTGCTGAAGTGGGAGATCTTTCTGGGTCAGCACCCTGAGCTGCTGGGATTACAGGCATGTGCCACCACACCCAGCCACAAGGCAGTTTTTTTTTTTTTTTTTAAGCCAAAGGGTGAAAGTTCTTGACTCAATGAAGAAAGATAATAACTGCATGCTGAGGGTGCTAAGGTCTACAGTAAGAATGAACTTTAATCAGTGAAATTGTGAAGGAGGAAAAAAATTCATGCTAATGTTGTTGTTGCACCTAAAACTGCAAAAGTTATTGCCTTAGTGTGTGATAAGTGCGTAATTACCGGGGTAGTGGGATGTAATTCAGTGGTGGGGTGTGTGCTTAGCTTGTGCAAGGCCCTGAGTTCAATATTCAGCACCAATGATTTTTTTAAAAAAGATGATAAAGGCATTAAATTATAGGATTTGTGACCATCATTAGTTTCATTTGTCTATTAGGGGTCTTGGAATGTGTCCCCTGCATGTGAGGGGGAGTTACTTGATTATATTTCAAGGGTTGTTTTCATGTACATAAAATAAATTTGGTCTAAATATTCTTTGAACATCAGCAATGCCCTCTGTTATGTGTTTACCATAATCTGTGTTCTGCAGATCCATGTTCACACAGATGGAGAAGAATTCCTTTGAAATATACATTTCAGTGAGTGTGAAGTCTTGTCACTTGTCTCCCCTGACCTTTAAGTCATGAAGGCAAGTTTATTTCTTGTACAGCCAGAATGACAGGAGACAACTTTTGTCTGTTTGTGTGTTTCCAAAGATCAAATCCCAGAGCTGTCCCAGGACACATATGAATGCCAGTTTTGCCCTGCAAACATCTATTATAATTTCAACATTTTCTGGGATGAATGGCCTGGAGTCTGGTTAGACAAATCTCTGGTGATTCTAAAACACAATAGTTGGGTGGGAAGGAGGGGTCAGAATTTTTTCCTTTTTCCTCTGATCAACTCTGTATCCACTCTTTCCACAATTCCCCTCTCAGGGAGGAGGCTTAGATGCAGTCTTATTGGCTAGAGAGTGGGGCACTGAGGGGCAAGGAGCCTGCACACTTTCCCACCTCTGTTCTTCCTTCACTTCGGGTCCCATCACCTTTCTCCCTTTCCTTCTCCCTCTTCTTTCCTCTCCTTCTCTCCTCTCATTTCTCCTTTTCATCCTGTCTTTTGTCCCTGCTCCATCCTTTACTCCCCCCCAGCTTTGTGCATTCACTAAACAGATAGGAGGCTTTCCTATCTGGGGCCAGATTACACCTCTTCTTTTACCTTTTCACCTTAGTTTACTGGCCATTGCTTTGAATTCTTATAAAACCAGGCAGGATGGTCTGAGAATGAATAGAGCTGTCTGGAAGGAGGAGGGCTTTCCTCATATGCATTGCAACTCAGATTTCCAGTTCTGTACATTGGGGGAATTGGGTGCTGGCACAACTATTATAAAAGTGGCCTTTCCATTTTGAAATTATTTGTTTCCCATAGCTCCCTGGGTGACACACTATGAGGACCAGTGATCGGTTCTAGTACTCCAGAACATAGTCCTGTCAAATTTCTGCAAAGCCTCACCTCCGTTAACACTGGGATGGCTCAACTTGGTCCCAATGATCCTAGAGGGAGATTGGGAGTGAGCCAGTCTGTGGGTTTTGAAAGAAGCACTTCACTGTGTTCTGATTCTGTATCATTCTTTGAACATATACTTAGTGTCTCTGCCTTGTGGGGAAAGCCCAAGCAGAGACTCTGAGAACAGACTTGTCACGGCACCTCCCTCTCTTATTTTATTACCCTGAGAATGCCATTCCTCCCACCAAGGAAAAGTGTGATTGCTTGCATATGCCATCTGCTTACAAACCCCTGTGAGCTGAAATTCTCCCCCAAAAGGTTTATGTAAGCCCCCTGTGAACTCAAACCACTATGTTTTGCTCAGCTCAAATAAACATCGAAAAAGTATCTAAGCATTTGAACTTATAATAACATATTTATCCCAACACATGAGGCTACTCATCATTGGTGTATGTGTAATATATAATTGCAGCATGCAGAAAACAAACAGCTCTCGATCAGAGAAGTCTCTGGATCCCACGGGGCACTAATCATCTACCAAAAATAGAGATGGTTGGGGAAAATAACTTATAATTGCATTGGCAATCCACTATTAAAGTATAATTTCATGTTGTTTTCATTTCCAGCAAATAAGTAATATAAAAACTGATTTGAAAAATTGCTCATTGCACTTAGTAGCAGACTCAAACATGAAATCTAAAAATTGAGTATGTATACATATTTTGCTAACTGTGCATTTAAAAAATCAAGGAAAAAATATGCACAACACACACATATATGTAAGTGAACTTATACTCTTAATTTATAAATAAAATTTGGCTTTTAATCTTATAAAATTTAAATAATGTCCTTCAAAATATAAACTTATACTCTTATGAATAAACATTATGAATATATTTATCTACAATTTCTTTTTTTAAAAATGTTTATATTTATAAAGACCTGGTTTCACTATATTTTTTCAAGATGGAGGAATTACATTTAATTCTATTTGCAGACATAAAGCATGGGATTTCAGGACTGAAATTATATAATAATAATTGAACCTGGAATTGTTTGAACCCGAGAATTTATATTAATGAAAATTATATAGGCATAATCAAAGAAGAGTAAAAAAATAGATATTATAAGACAAAGAAACATAAAAGAAGTTTAAAATAATGAATGGTCAAATGCCCATGACTGAAGGTTTTGTCCCTATTTCTCCTTGTTACTGTTTCTTGCAAATCAGTTCATGAAATTGGTCAGGGCTGTAGTACTCTAGGGAATTAATCCATCATTTCTAAAATATGATCTATGTAAATCTCATTTAAAAAATATATTTAATATCTAGTTAATTGAAAATATCAACAACAACAAAAACACTATAAGGTTTTTTAACACAGCAGAATGAAAGGTATCTTGTAAAATTAATACAATAAACTTGGTAATAAATAATTAGAATAAAATATATTTTTACAACTTTTGACAAAACTTTATGAAAAAGGAGACAAGGGTTTTTATGGGGGTGGGACATTGAGTCTGTATATAGCTGGGGATCTCTCCCTACTGCAATATTGTCACTGCATATGTTTGATGGGCCTTTTGCTGCCATAACATGTTGAATGGAAGGAGTACACATCTTTCAAAATTTATAAGGCAGCCTTACTCTCAAGTTGCTGAGTTGAATTACTAGAAAAACATTTTTCAGAAGCATCCACCTGAAGCAGGAGTTTCAATACAGTTGACCCATAGGTCAAAAGAGAGATTCAACCATGACTCCAAAAGTGTACAACCCAGAAGAAGGCAACACTTTGGGGGCACAAGTTGCACAGTGTATTGGTTTGCTTTACTGGTTGAAAGAAAAATAGACTCCCAAGAATCTTGTCTCTGGAATTTACTGTTAGTTTATCAACTGGCTGGGGCAGTGGCTACTAAGCAGTCAGTCTTACTGATGAACTGAGCAGGGCTTCCAATGAGTAGTACCTTGGGAAGGTATCTTACTAAAATTAATATTGCTTTAGAGGTGACAATACATCAGTTAGTCTATAGTTGAGTATGAAAAATATAGAGGGAATCCCGCAGAAGTCCAATGGGGTAGAGAAAAATCTAAGACAGTTAGTTGTGTGGGTTTTATATAACATGTAACCTTTTAAAATAAAGTGATCTGCATTGGCTCATGTAGACTGTGGGAAGGTTTGGCAAGGAACACTTTGGGTATATTCAAGTCTGTATAAATGACTCTCAATGTGTCATCTGAAAGCTGTTAGGATTGAAAAAGGCACTGGAACCAATTCTTTCTTTTGTCTCCAGGAGGATTCGAACAGCCCACTCTCCTGGACTCAGAGCAAAGTCTTTTCACACCTCTCTCAAAGATACTGCTGCAGAAAGCCTGCTCTGGGCCATATGTAAGAGGCAGCAAGTGCAGAGACAGCTGGGCTGGTGGTGCATCCCCCAAAGGCGTTTAAAGGGCAGAGGCAAATCCATGGGTCACTCTACCTACTCACACTTTGTAGACTTCTGCTGCTCCCCATGCCACATTTGATTATGCTCACAGACGTGAAGAAAACTTTTTAAAGCAAAGCATCATTACCACACAGGGAATGCTGTCCATGAATTTGAAGTTCTCAAAATTTTAATTATGCATAAGATTACTCGAAAGCTCAAATGAAAAAATAAACTATTTCAAAACTTGGAGAGTGCTAAATGTAAGATATTATGTAGCTGATATTTTAAAGAATTAGTCTTGAGGGATGGAGTTATAATTCAAAGGTAGATCTAAAAGGGAGTGAGGGCTAGTGGGGAAAGCAGGTATCAAACCATTCAATACTTTGAAAAATAATTTATCTAGAAATATTTCAAAAATTAAGGGAAACAAGCAAAATGAATCCGGACACTGCCACGTAAGTGTCTGTGTTCTCACAAGCTCACCCTACTAAAAAGGTGAGTATCTGTGTTCCCCCCTGCAGGAAACTCGGGGTGGTTGAGGAGCTAGAATGGAGTATCAGGTCTTAGAGCAATTAGCTTAAAGTGTCCAATGTCTGAAGAGATGGGTGTTTTACCAATTTTATAGTAACAGTCTCACATCAAATGTTACACAGAATTGTATATATTTCTAGTTTCTTTTTTAAATGTCAGAATTTTGTGTTACTTTAACTTCATAATTTCTCTCTCACTAAATATCCTTCACTGAGATTCAGGAAAAAAATTCTCCAAACAACTATATTCGAGCACATTTTAAAGACTTTGGATGCATATAAGCTTACTTTTCAGAAATATTATATTCCTATAAACTCAAGATTTATTTCCTTGAGTATTTATCAACCTTGAATACTATACTACTTAAAAAAATACAAACTTAATCAGTCAAAATGCTACCTCAATTTTGTTTTAAATTTCATTTCTTTTATTCTTGAACTAAATATTGTTAATTTATATTCATTTACAAACTTACTACTTACAGATCTGAATATGAGAGTTCCAGTGGAAATTCTGTAACTCTCACACTCAGTGATATCCCATTGTTGATAAATTTATATGATATAATCCAAGTTATTAACATTGCAACTCACTTATCAACAATAGTGTTTAGTATTTATTGAGTGCTAGCTATGGTCATCCACTAAGGACTTTCATACATCACAGGTTAAATCTACCTCGCCTGCTCTCTGGTTGATTGACCACTTCTCAGCTCTCCTGCCTTGCCTTTTCTGAAGTCCCCTGCTTTTCTGATTCAGCTCCCCTGAATATGATTCTGTCTGCCACTTCACTGAATCTTAAGGATGCAAACCATCGCCTGATTAGCAAATTAAAATGTCATTTTAGATATCTGACCTTTCTCCATAGATATTCCTGAAGTTGAACAGTTGTTTAAAAAGGATTTGAAAGGCTGGGTCACTTTTTTTCTCTTGCCTTTGATAACTTCACAACTAACTGATTTCTCTGTTGGGTAGATAGTGGCTTTTTCACTCCATTCTCCTGGGCTCTTCGTCCTGCCATCTAAACGAGATGGGAATGTCCCAGAGATCCGTCATGGCTCCCCTGCTTGCCGTCTATGTCTTCTTTCCAAGGAACTCTATCATAGAATGTGAGCACCATAAAGGTCAAGGTATTTTATCGGAAAATTTGTTAGTTTTACATTCTTAGCACCCAGAACAGTAGCTAGCTCACATTAGGTGTTCAATTACTATTTGTTGAACAAATGAATGAGGAATGACTTTAGTCTCAAAGAGCAAGAATCATCTACATGTTGATAACTTTCAAATGATAACCTCATGCTGGAATACTTCAGCTGTGAGCTGCAAACCAGTATTTTAGACCAGCACCAACTTCTCTACCACCACCAGGATATTAGAAGGATTTCCAGTTTATCATATCTAAAGATAATTCTTGACAACTCTTATTTGTCTATTTTCCAGGTCTTCCTTACCTTATGACATAGGTGCTCAAATGAAAAAGAAAGTATCTGTCTTTGGTTCCTTAGCTCATAATTCAACCCATCAGATATTCTAATTCCAGATTTCATTTCCTAAAAGTTTTTGCTTTGTGAACAAGTGGGGGTGGATAGAGTGCAGTTCGTTGCTGTAGGACATGTGCTAAAGTGCAACTTGCTATAAATGAATACATCAGTACTTTACTACTTAAAGTGAATGCTTGAAGTAAATATTGTTTAGTACTTAAGTACATAAATACTTAAGAAAACTGCAGCATCAGAAATGACCACAGGCTGTTGCTATTTACCCACAATTTGGGGAATAGGAAACATACCTCATTGTAGATTATTTTTAGACTGTTATTTCTCTGGTGTATGTTGAATACATTATAACTCATTATATATTATGTATATAGATTTTATGAACATACTCATATTTCTCAACTTTAGACCTATTTCATGTTTGTTTCTTTCTGTCTGGGAGAAACAATAAAACTGTCTTACTTTAATGTGCAAGTACTCTAGAATAAAATAGTATAGACTACGTGAATTTGCTTTTTCCTGGTTAGTAAACTATTTAAAAATATACTGTAATATTTTTCTTAAACTTTCATAATATTGCATTCATTTTAAATAGTCTTCACTATTTTTGAAAAAATATATAGGCATATTGTCTAGGTATATATGACAACATTTATATATATATATATATATATATATATATATATATATATATATATATATATTCCCATGCTATATTTTTAAAGACTTCTCAAATCCTAACATTAATGTCTTACTGTTGTCTACCTTGTTACTTAATGATAGACCAATATTCACATTGAAAGTGTCAATCTCATCAAACATTTCAGGCTTATTGTCTCCAGATTTCTTTTAGAATTTAACATATTTGTAAGAAAGAACTAAAGATTTTTTTAAAAAAATAACTAATCAACTCACTAATCAAGACTGTCCACTTCACATTTTATAGAGATAAATTACCATTTTTTTAGAATTCAGTATCATCTGTTTTTAATCTCTGATATTAATATGAAAATAAACTTCCTTTTGTGTTTGATATATCTTTTCTAGATGTACCCAGCTATTTAAAAAGGTTTAAAGGAAAACTTTTGATTTGTTGTTAATTTGAATGTCTTTTGAAATCAAACCCTTAATTTCCTTTTATATCTGACAGTCTTCTAGTCTTTTTGAAATCTTTGGTTAAGAAGTGCCCATTAAAATAGCTTGTCATTAATTTCATAGCAACTAATAGGTTTACATTTTACATAATCACTAAAACAAATTGTAAGAAATAGTTATAAGAAATAAGAATTTAAAATTTTTTTTTTTAGTTGTCAATGGACTTTTATTTAATTTATTGATGTGTAGTGCTGAGAATCGAAACTGGTGCCTCACACATGCTAGGCAAGTGCTCTGCTACTGAGCCACAACCCCAGCCCAAGAAATAAGAATTTTTTAAAAGTAGAGGAATATCTACTGCCAATGTACAATTTACTGCTTAAATTCCAAAAGCATGTTTGATTGTTGTGACAATGATGACTGAAGCTTCATATTAAATGTAAGAGCATTGAACTGCAGGTTCTGTAGAAGGCTGATAAGGTGTTATGTTGTGAAGGCCATGAGTCTAGTATGAGGCCTAGTATGAAGGAAAACATTAAAGGAAAAAAATATCATTAGTAGGAATTCTTAAATTGTCATCAGTTACTTCCTTTTTTGCCATCTTCATGCTTAGTGAAACTAATGGAAAATAGTGACACATATATGTAAGAGAAAAGAAAAACAAGTTTTTGTGAGAAAACAATGTATTTAGAAGTTTAACAGTGTATAAGAATTTTTCTTTTTTCCTAACAATGTAGTTTCTCCTTTTTTATTGAAGTTTAACTGACAAAAATTTCATCTGTTTCAGATATGCAAGATATATCTTGAATATTTATATTCATATTTATAAAAAATATATGTGCTATAAATATATGCAATATATTTGGTTTTATGCATATATATTCTTAATCTACATTTATATAAATATATACAGATATATAAATTAATACCAAACATGAAAATATAAACATATAGATGCATAAAAGTATATACATTCATTTTAATAGTTATAATGTCTCATGTGGTATTTGTGAAAAGTCATTATATTATCCATACTGAAGTATCACAATAATTCATTGATTTATAAATGAATGAAATTCTAGGTGTTAAATTCTAAGGTATAAATTACTCTTTCAAGATGTCCTTGATTCCTAAGTCAAAATTTCTGATTCCTTTCCATTTACATTGCTAAAGTTTAATTTGTACTAAGCACCATACTTAGCATGTATTAACAAATTTATAGTTTGGCACCATGAGTGTACATTTAAATACTCTCCACTTCACAAATGAGGATACCAAGAATAGGCGAATAATTCACCAGGATTAGGAATCCAAACCTTCCAGCCCTAGTGCTGGAACACTATGTGACAAACAATGTCTTATTTCCTAGCTTAAGACCAGTCTCACCATTTATTAATTATTATAACAATGAGTAAAATAAGTATTGTGTGAGGGATCTGACCCAGGAATCAGATTCAGGCTTCACCCATTCGAGGTACTGTGGTAATATTGATCATCCTTTATTTGGAAGGTGGCCATAGCCATCAGCCAACCCTATTTTGTCCTCATTAGCCCTATTAGCTCCCCTTAGCCCATTTCTTAGGCCCTTTTTATATACAGCTCAAAGAAGGCACACTACCAATAGGTTATGTAAAGGGGGATAACAGGGGTTAATGGGGACAAAACAGGGGCTGGCTGATGGCTATGACCTCTGAATAAAAGATGATCAATATTCCCACTGTGCCTCCCATCTTCTTCCATCTGCTAAACCCCAAATCTATTTGCTGGGTCAGAGCTTCCGCATGACGACTGGTATATTCATCAGGATGTTCTGCAGGGTAGAGATGTCTCAACCCTGGTGGATGGGAGGGACCAATGGCCACTGAACAGCATGTAGCACTTGGTTACCAAGGTCCTATTAGGATGGACTCCTGTATAGAGTTGGGATGTGGTGAATGGGTTCCCTGTAAACACAGAGAATTTTTTCTGATTGCCCTGTGGAAAAACGGAGTGAACTGAGAACTGAGTTATGGAGCCCAGGCATCAACCTGTGGCCAAGAACAAAGATGGCAGTGGTGGTGCAGGTAAAACAGAGAAAAGACCTGAGATGCTACACGCTGATGTCATTGCAGATGATTCCAATGGGTAGGTTGTATGGTGAGAAATCCTAAAGGGGCAGATTGTTGGGGCAGCCCAAAGTGGTTGTAGTTAAGCTTCCTCACTGAGACTTCCAGCAGGCTTTTCTTATGTTTTCACCATGTAGTCAGGGCTGGGAACTGGCTGTTATGGTTAGTCAGGCCAGTAAAACTCTGATCCAGTGTATATACTCAAGGTCATAGACATTAGTTTGTGAGCATGTGCCTCCCTGTATGCAACCTGTTGTGAGTATCCTTCTTTGTTTGACCTACATATAAAAAGGGCCTATGGAAAAGACTCAGGAAAAAATGGGCTGATGGGAGTTAATGGGGACAAAATGGGGTCAAAATGAGGACTAAATGGAACTTGCCCGGAGACAAAGCTGAAGTTGGAGGCTGGAGGCTGTGGCCACCACTGAATAAATAATGATTAGTCTCCCCACTGTGCTTTGCATCTTCTTCCACCTGATGATCCCTGAATCTGTTTCCTGGATCAGAGCTCCTTCATAACAATAAGTAAGATAAAGTTTTATCATATAATCCACTTGACAAAATCATCTGTTAACAGTCTTAATAAGTAATAGGTATTTGATTGCTTGGAGCAAGATTCTGGAAGGATGTAAAGATGGACGATCTTTGTCTAGCTCTGCAGAGGGGAAGATGCTCACAAATAGTGTTACAGAACCACTATAATGATAATGAGGGATAATCATGAAAATTCCAATTTTAGGTTGTTAAAAAGATAAAGAATCTGACCTAAAAATTGAGATGATATTCTGTTATTGTTTATAAATTAGATGTCCCCCAAAAGCTCATGAGCGAGACAATGCAAGAAAGTTTAGAGGTGAAATGATTGGGTTATGAAAGCCTTAATCCAATCAGTGCTTTAATTCCCTGATAGGAATTAACTGGCTGGTAACCTTAGGTAGATATTGTGTGACTAAAGGAGGTGGGTCCCTGGGGGCCAGACTTTGGGGTTTATATTTTGTCCTTGTTAAGTGGAGCTCTCTCTCTCTCTGCTTCTTGGTTGTTTTGTCCTGACCTGCCTTCCTCTATCACACCTTTCCACCACAATATTCAGCCTCACTTCAAGCCCTGAGGAATGGATTCAGTCATTTATGGACTGAGACCTCTGAAACTCTGAGCCCCTAAATAAACCTTTCCTCCTCTAATTGTTCTTGTCAAGTCTTTTGTTAGCAGCAATGTAAAAACTGACTGAAACACACATGTGTGCATTGGACATCAATCAGAATATTTTAAAAGCAAGAACAAATACAACAAGAATAAGAAAAAAAAATTGAGTCAATTGATTCTTATTTATTTTCCAAATGATGGGCAGTTAATCTGAAGATGGCTCATTCAAAATGTTCTTGAATGCCTCCACATAAATACACAAAGAAAAAGAAAAATCCCCATTATTCAAGATGAATCATGGCAATCTCTTATCAGGTAGAATGAGTGAAGTAGCATTTCTAAATGGAGATGATAATAGAGACAATTATAGGGTTTAGGCATAGACTTAGTACATGTATGGCACCTAATCAGTGCCATCTAATTTAGTGCTTTTATTGTTTTCAATGAGAGTCTTTAAGTTTCCAAAGCTCTTAGGACATGGAGAGAGTCACACTGGATTCTACATAGAAAGAGCTCTCCTGTACATAGAGACACTATCTTCAAGATTAAACTTCCTTTAAGGAGCAGCTTTTGAGCTACTCAAATTTCAGAAAATGTGTTTGAATAAAAATGTAAAATTACACATCAAAGTGTATGGGAGAAAATATTTTACTCTAAAACTTTAAGAGTAAGACATCTACCTCAATCATGAAGAAACTGTAGTTTTATAACTTTTAAATGTCTGGCCTGAAATATACCCAAATCAGCAGTTAAACTAGTAAAATTTAGTAGATAAACCCATTTCTAGAAAATTTAAAGATATCAATGTACTGTGTTAGACTGTTAATATTGGCAACATTAATTTTTGTTTTACTAGAATTGATTTCATAAATTGGAAATGTTTGAATAGCTATTATTGTCTGGCTTTTCAGAGAAACATAGGCAGTTATGGAAGCCACAGATCCTATGATCTGCAATCCACAAGCTGGAGAATCAGAAAATTTGATGGCATATTTCAATCTAAGTATGAGGGTCTCTGAATTGGAGGGCTGATGGTGAAATTCCTGATCTTAAGTCCAAATGTACAAGAACCAGGATACCAATATCCAAAGGCAGAAAATATGGATATTTTAGCTCCAGAACAAAGGGTGAATTTGCCCTTCCTTCACATTTTTGTTCTCTTTGGTCCAATCTATATTGGTGATAGAAGATATTATTTACTTAGACTACTGTTTTAAAAAGAATCTCTTCTGGAAAAACCGCTACATATATACTAAGAAATAATATTTTGCTAGTTATCTTAACATCCCATTTATTAAAGAACCAAGCCCATTCCTGTTGACACGTGGAACTGGCCATCATGGTTATAATGAGGCAAGGAAATGCAAAAATTTGTGATGGTCATCATTATACAAAGTACATGTATGAAGACTTGAATTGGGTGATAACACACCTTATATCCAAACAGAGATATTAAAAATTGTGGTATATATGTCTATTAAGAATTGTAATGCAAAAAAGTACATGTATAATGGCATAAATTGACATGAACATACTTTATATACAGAGATTTGAAAAATTGTGCTCTATATGTGTAATAAGGATTGTAATGCATTCCACTGTTGTCATGAATTTAAAAAAATAATAAAATCAATTAAAAAACCCCAAAACAAAATAAAACAAAAATTTAGAGAGCCAGAAACAAGGCAATTCAGTTAATTCCATGGCTGTTCAGTGTAACTACTTAAATATTTGAGGAAATGGGTATAGGTCTCATTGTAGAAATGATTTTAGGAGAGGAAAAAATGCAATACTATTAAAAAATTGGTACCACTGAAAATTTCCTAGTATGTCAACTGGAGAACCAAGATTACTCAAAATGCCTTTGTCTTCTTTCTCTCTTGATTGAATTTTCCCCCCTAAAGGCCAGAACTGTAATTAATCAAGAAGTGTTTTCTATAGTGACATTAATAAGATGATATAAAGTTCCCTAGTGCTGTTGTTTGGATATTATGTATGTCCCCTGAAATTTCATGTGCTGGAAGATGGTTCCCAGCACATGTTAGGGGTGGTGATGGGGGTGAGCTCACCACAACTAATGTGGATCTTGGTGGCTGCACTGCTTGTTAAATGATTTGCTACATTCCTGGGCTTAGGATAAAACCTAAAGTTGCAAAGATTATAATAGTCACAGATTTAGAGACCACTTCTGAACTACTCAGAATTTCTAGACAAGATTATGACTGAATGACATTTTTGACAGAACAAGAATACAAAATCTGGAATAAATATTCAATACACAGACACCAATGTATGACCAAAAGATACAAGGACAATTAGAAAAATATGAAGTCACTAAATGGACAAAATAAGTACCAATGAGTGACCCTAAACAGAGTGTGCGAACTCTGTGACATGAATCCAAATTAACTCTTTCAAAGAAGATTTGTTAAATTCAATAAAATACTAAGAAGTTATTTAGATTTATAAGATAAATTTAACAGGTATATTTATATGTGTGTGTAAACAGAACTTTTAGAATTGAAAAATACAATGAATGAAATGAAAATGCAATAGAGGTTATCAATAACAGAATTGATCAAGTAGGAGAAAGAATCTATAAACTTAAATCAAAGGAGACAAAAATGAATAAAAAATCTTGCAGGATTTATGAGACAACATCAAAACAGTAAATATTAGTCTATGGTGTGTGTGTGTGTGTGTGAGAGAGAGAGAGAGAGAGAGAGAGAGAGAGAGAGAGAGAAAATAAAGAACTGAAAATCATATTTAAAAAAATAATAGAAAAACACATTCCAAACTTGGGGGAAAATGTGCATATTTTGGTACAAGACAGTTAAAGTTCTCCGATCAGATCTAATCTACATTTGCCTGTTCTAAGACACAATCAAACCATGAAATATCAAAGACAAAGAGAAGATCTTGAAAGAAGCAAGGGAAAATAAGTAAATAATGTACAAAATACTTCCAAAATGACTCATAGCAGATTTTTCTGCAGTAACCTTAGAGTCCAGAAGAGAGTAGGATGATGTATTTGAAATGCTGAAGGAAAAAAACTGCTCACCAAGAATATTGTATCCAGCAATACTGTCTTTTGCAAATGAAGGAGATTTTCCTAGACAGACAAAAACTGAGTGAGTTCATTAACAACAAAGATGTCTTACATAAAATGATAAGAGCTCTTTAAGCTGAAAAAAATGCTAATGAGTAACACAGAAATATCTGAAAACATAAAACTTACTGGTAAAAGTAAGCACACAGCCAAATTCAAAGTACTCCAATAACAGAATAGTGGTATGTAAACTGAGCATATCTTTTGTATGAAGGTTTAAAAACAAAATGATTAAAATAATAATAGTTATTATTATTATTATAATAGTCTGTTAAGCATTATGCAATATCAAAGAGGTAAATTTTGACATCAAAACTTCAAAGTGTGTGGTGTTAAAGAGTGGAGTTGAAGTGTAGAGGTTATATTTTGTGATCAAATTGAGATGTTCTTAGCTTAAAAAATTCATTATAACTATAAGATATATTTGTATACCTTATGGTAACTATGAAGTAAAAATTTATGTCGATACACTAAAAACAAAAATAAAAAACTCAAGGAATCAAACATCCTACTATGAAAAATAATCACTTAACCATAAATTAAGACAGTAAAAGAGAGAGAACTTACAAAACCTCTAGAAAACAATTAACAAAATGGATGTAATAAGTTCTTACTTATCAGTAATAACTTTGGATATAAATGTATTATTTTATGTTCAAAATTCAAGCAAAATAAATAGACAAGTGGAATGGATTAAAAAAGTACAAGACTTAACTATGTGCTGCCTACAAAAGACTCCATTTACTTGTAAAGAAGCAAATAGGCTTATAATAAAAAAATGAAAAAAGATATTCCATGCAAGTATAAGACAAAAAAAAAAGAGTAGAAGTAGCTATACATCTATCAGATAATATGCACTTTACACAAAACAATAGAAAAAGAAGAGCAAAAGCCATTATATAATGATAAAGGGGTTAATTTAGCAAGAGGATATAACAATTGTGTATTCCCTATGCACTCAACTCAGAGCTCCAAAATATATAAAGCAAATATTAATAGTTCTAAAGGGAAAGAAAACTGTAATACAATAATTACAATAGGGAACTTTGACACCCTGCTTTCAGTAATGGATAGAAAATCTATAAAGAAATAATAGACAGAACCATATGCTTTAGGACAGGAGTCTCCTATGTTTTTCCTTTGCCAGCAAAGCAATAAACCTTCTTTTTACTTTTTTTCAAAACTGTGTCCTCATTATTGCGTTGGCTTTGAGGACAAGGACCAAGGTTTTAGCAAGAAATTTGGCACCCCAAATGGGGTCTGAAATGCCAGCATTCTTGGGCAGGCCTGGTTGTCTAAGGAACCCCACTTCCATGTTGAGGATTCATGGTGCTGATAAACTTGTTGAGAGTCAACGGCAGGCGAGTTAGGAGATGGGTGAGTCTGCCTCTGGTTGAACAAAAGGAGCTTGTCCTGTGAGTACAGAGAGGGACTGAAGGACCATACTAGCAGCTGCCGAAGTTCCTTTTGCTTTAGGGAACTCTTGCCTGCTCTCCCTGAATAGTACAGGTTGCTCCATTGTGATCCATTTTGAGAAAAAGAAAACTGAACTCAGGAAAGTTGTGACAACTTTGGCCATTTGTGAAGTCTCCCAGTGTGTATGCTAAGACCCTTGATTCCACATACCTAGTTCCTCTTTGTGGGAACATCTGGTCCCTCTTTCTGGGGATATCTGTGGCACCATTGGTATAGTAGTCACAGTTAAGCAAGACTCAAAAACCTAGGGATATGTACTCCCTTCTGATCTGTTCTAGGTTCTTTCTCATCTGTTTGTTGGCTTTGGGCTTGAGAATTCCTTCTGGTTGTCTGTTTTGTTTGCATCTGCTACTGCCCCTTTTACTATGAGGCCAGTACTGCATTATATTGGGTAGTTTCTTGGGAAAGATCTTGGCTGATCAATTTAAAGATTCCCATCTGTCAGTCATGGTTTTGGGGATCCTCTCTGGTTTTCTCTCTCTGTGTTTCTTTTTTGTACAATCTTGCAATTGGAGTTGGTCTGTCAGAGGTAAAGTAAGTTGAAGAAAGGGCCACCTATAAGTCTGTCTAAGCTAATGTTTTACTGTAATGATCTGGCTTTTAAATAGCTTTCTAGATTATTGTACAGTCTTGCAGTTGAAGTTGGTCTGTCAAAGATAAAGTTAGTGGAAGAAATTTGTATGTGCAGATCTGTTCTGGTTTCTAGGATCCTCTCTTGTCTGTTACTGGCCCTTTAAGACATGGGCCATCCTGCATTGATCTTACTGGTAGTCTCTTGAGCAGAGAGGCCTAGGCTGCATGGGCCACCTATAGGGATAAGCCTATGTAAGAGAAAGAGGATTTACTGTAACACAATCTGGCCTTTAAATGTTTTTTTCTGGATTATTATGCAATTTGATATTGAAGTTGTTCTGTCAGGGTAAAGAAGCCCTCAACTGGGGGGAAAACGTATGTGCAGGCATTTATGCAGTTGCATGATAAGGGGTCTGAACCATCAGGAACCAAGTTGAAGGTACCAAAAGGCACCTGTGGTGTATAAGGATAGCAGGACACCAGAAGAAAGGGTTAAAAAAGATTTAAATCTTTTAAACTCACTGGTGGCACTCCACTCACTCTTTCTCATCTGGCACCAGGCACCCACAGATCATCTCACTGTGGTCAAGGACACTAGCCCTCAACTGGGGGGGGGGGAATCCCAGAAAATCTGCTGGGCTGTAGAAAAACGATCACAGAGAACCTGGCCTCTGCCCTGCCTTCCAGCCCCCTTTTGCCCATGGAGGTTGGAGGCTACTGGCCACAAAGGATGGGGTAGTATGTTCCAGCACTGGCCGTTTATGACCTGGGGACAGGAGGAGTCTCCCCTTTTAAGATCTGATAGTAAACACCATTTATCCAGGGGATATTCATCACTGGGGCAAAGCAATTTTTTTTAAAGAGATAGATAGATAGATAGATAGATAGATAGAGAGAGAGAGAGATAATTTTTTAGTTTTCGGCAGACACAACATCTTTGTTTTGTATGTGATGCTGAGGATGGAACCCGGCCGCACGCATGCCAGGTGAGAGCGCTACCGCTTGAGCCACATCCCCAGCCCCTCAATTCTTGCTGTAATAGTATCTCATCAAACTAAATGCCTGGGGAGATTGGCAGGATCAATAAGTGTACCAGAAAAGACAAAGACAGAAACTAAGGCCAATCTGTATTTTGTAGATAGCCTCTGCAAAGGGGTCTTCAAGGAAGCTTAAAGGAAAGTATGGAAAGGGCCTCCTTCATTGTATACTAATGTGCATAGTATAATAAAAAGGCCCTAAAGGAGCCTCTGGATACAACTGACGGTGGGGAACACACTTAGAGTTGATGGCATTGTGATAATGATACTGGAGACAAGTCAGGTTCAAAAATATCCTATGCTCTAACCCCTTGAATGCAAACTGGGAGAAAAAAGATTAAGGCATAGTTTTTGTATATGCTAGATTGTCCAACCCTCTTCTGGGATGAAATTTGTTGTGTAAATTAAATGCACAGATAGCATCAATAAGGTATGTTTCAGAATATGAATTTAATAAAGGGTCCAAAACTAGAAAAGATAAAAAGAAAGTTATAGGTATGGAAATATAATTTAGTATGGAAAATTGGATGGTAAAAGAAATGTTTCTGGATGAAAAATTATTATGTCTGGTAATGTAACATTCTTGTGCTAAAGTCCAAGATGAAAAAGGACAAAACTAAGGATGCAAAGAAGTTGTGAATGTTTAATTAAGTCACAGAAGGTCTGTGGAAGGTAAATGTCAAAAAGTTTGTGTTTGTGATTAAATTGGCTATGATTAGCACATTCAGTTAAAGTTATTTGAATTTTAATGTACTGCTATAAAGCAAAGTCTGAAATGTTGCTTTACTCTTATTTGTTGAGATAATTTTCTTACATTGTTTTGTTTTATTACTTGGGGAAAGTAAGTATTAAAGGAATTAAGGTTTGTACCTGTTTTAAAGTCTTAAATGATTACTCTGTAACTGGTTAAACAAGCAACTCTTATTTAGGTTATAACAATATAGATGACACCCAAAATATATGTGACTAGGTATATGTATGCATCTGAGAACTATGTCTATCTAAACCTTGTCTAAGTGTTTTGTAGAAGTTTATAAAAGGAAAGTTTATGTAAGTTTATAGGCAAGATAATCAACAAGTGCTCTCTTTTATACATTGTATCTGACATAGAAGAGCCACACTGTCATTTGAAGACCTGTCTTCTGTTTACTTTGACTAAGTCAATTTCTTACCATTAATATGTTTCCTAAATGTATAAGGGATTTAAGGGTATCCTTTGATTTTTGCTAGTACTGCTACCCCATGCAGACATGTGATTATTGTTACCATACACTAGGGTTTATTTAAAATGAAACTTGGTTAAGTGTAAAGCTTAGGAGAGCACTTTGCCAAGTTGGTGTTATCTAAACCAAAATTATATGTAGTAAAAGTCTTTGATTTGTATAGAAATAACAAATTTGACTGGTATTTATTCATGTCACTAGATGTTTTATAGCCAGATAAAGTAACCTGTTGTCAATAAGTTATATATACAATTTTATGTTACACACTTAAAATTGGAATTGAAGCACATTTTTGGAAAATACTAAAGAGATTCAGATCTGTTTAAAGGTGATAATGTAAAACATGGAAGCATTCTTCCACTCTTTCCACAAAAAGAAAGTTAAAAGCTCTCTTAGCCTTTCTTTGATTCATGTTTAAGATCTAATATTAGCTGTGTTATTTGTAAAAAGCCCCACCTTTCCTGATATAAGGCTCTGCCTCCCACCTTACTCTATGTCAAAATGACTCCCAAAGTCTAGACTTAAGCTCATTAAAAGTTGTGTTCAAAAAATTAATTTTTAAAAAATATTTTTTATATATTTTTTAAGTTATAGGTGAACACAATATCTTTATTTTTATGTAGTACTGAGGATCTAACCCAGTGCCTCATCCATGCTAGGTGAGCAATCTACCTCTGAGCCACAACCCCAGCCCAAAAGATTAATTTTTGTTTTAAAGATTATTGTGATTTCAAACAGGGAATAAAATATATAACTAAATGAAGGTTCAAGATTCTAAAAGTCATTTTTCTTGGTTCATAAATATTACACAAACTAAATACGTTTTTGCTCTGTTAATTTCATTTTCTATTTTCCTTGTAAACTTATAACTGTTGCCTGTTAATGTTTTGCAGAGGTAGTGCATCTAAAAAAACAAAAGAAAACAAAACAAACAAAAAAAACAAACAAACCTGGGTTAATTTGAGAATTTGAGATAAGAAGCCATCATCTACAGGACAGATAGTATATGATGCTGACTTCCAGTACTAATACTAACCCCAATTAAATGAAAGGGGTGTCTGTAAAATTATAAATATTAAAGTTATAACTTGTTACTTCCTCTTTAAGACTGGTGAAACTGACTTGCTGGATGTTTAAAACAAAAAATTGGAGACCAAAGTTAAGGTAGTAAAAGGGCCAAGGAAAAAGCAGCCAACATTTTGGCCCTTGTGTTCTATGTATGGTCAGCCAGGATCCAGAGAATGGTGGGACCCCTCTCTGGGCCCTACAACTCTGGTGAGCCCCTGATCTGCTTATCAGGGAGACCAACAGGACTTTAGAGAATAGGAAGCCAACCAGTGCACATTCTGCAAAGAAGAGTGTCGTTGGAGATGAAAATGTCCCTGAAGCTTCTAAGAGAAGCTACATATGATAAGCCAGACACTGATCCATCCTGGCAAGTGACACCACTGGTAGAGGTAAACTAAAGGAGCCAGAAGACTTTGCATATATCCTTAAGAGTGATCTCTAAGGAATCTCAAAGAGTAGAAAGGAACAAGGTCAATTTTGACCAACTTGGTCTTAAACACCTGGCAGGAGACAATAGCCTAAAATCACAGTCCTACACTGACATTTAAAAGGAAAAACAATTGCTTTTTTTTTAATATAAATTAAGATATACACTTGAGTCAGCCCTACCAAAAGTAGGTAAAGCTGGAGACTATAAACGAAAGGTTCTTTTGTGAGAGTGCCTAATAATAAGGATCACAAGAGTCCCAAATTTGTTCTGAGTTAATTTGAGTCTGATTTCATAGACCTGCAAATCTTCCTAACCTCCTACATTGATGAACTTGATCTACTTTTCACTGAAAAGATTATAAGTTACTGTCCTCATGGTTTTCAGAGGCTGGCTGACATATGAATTGCTCTTGTGCTCATTATTTACAAGAAAGTAATGGTTTGCTGTATTGTTGTTTTAGCATGATTCCTGCCCTATGTATGCCTTGTCCGGTGATCTTTCATCTGCCACTGTGGACCTATGGGCTTCTCTGTTAATGAATGTTCTTAACTGTCCATGTTCCACCTGATAGAGAACAAGGACTCTGAGTTACTTTCCCCAACTTTGCCCCCTTTCAGCAGGAAGCAGTTTGGAAATGTCATTGCCCATTTTTCCATAGAAACGTAATGTAGAAATTGACAGTGGGGAGATGTAACAGTGGTCCACTTTATGCTTTGAATATATCCCTTGCTGCTCTGCCATAGCAACTTATTTTTAAAATGGACATGCTTCTTTCTCTTCCTCTCTCCCTGCTCCTCCCTAATCTCTCCCCTTCCCTAATCTCAAGAAAAACTTTTCTTATCCATTTTAGGCAGAGTTATCTGTCCCTGATACAGATACCCTGTACATTTCCACCATAGGAAGTAATCCAGACTTTGGGAATGGTACCAGAAGACCTCAAAAATGATTATCTCCCAAATTAACAAGTGAATTACAACTCCAAGAGAGAACATGTGAAATACGGCCTTTGAGTTATCTCTTCAAAAGCCTCCTGTTCCTGCTGATGGGCATAATCACAGCCTTTGGGACTGGAGTCAACTGTGATTCTCCTTTGCTAGCAAAGTGATAAACATTATTTTTCCTTTTTCTAAAAAAATAGATTTAAAATACACAGGTCTATTAAATATTTACAAAACATTGCATACAGCAGCAGCAGAATACATATTCTTTTCAAATGTACAAGAAACAGGATAGATAGATCATATGTTAGACCACAACATAAATCCTCAGATTTTTAAGAGGATTAAAATCATATCATGAGTCTTTTAAAAGCATAATAGTATAAACCTTCAAATATATAACAAAAGGAACTTTGGAAATCTTACAAGTATGTGGAAATTAAACAACATACTCCTGAATAACCAATGAATCAGTAAAAAAATATTAAAAAGGATATTTTAAAATTTCTTGAGGTAAATGAAAATCAATATCTGTCACACAAAAACCTATGAGATACAACAAACACAGTTCTGAGGAAATTTTATGGCAAAAAAGAATATGTCAAATAAACTAAAAACTAGAATAAAACAAGAACAAATTACACTCAAAATTAGTAAGAGGAAGGAAATAATAAAAATCAGAGATGAAATAGACAAGAAACAGAATATAAAAAGGTCACAGTTCACAGTATTGAAGTGTTAGCTATTTGAAAAATATAAACAAAATTGACAATGTTTCAGTTAGAATAAGAAAGAGAGAACACTCAAATAAATAAGATCAGAGATGACAAAGTAGATATTGCAATTGATACCACTGGAGTAAAAAAGGACCGTTAGAGACTACTGAACTACTAGAAATCCTAGCTAGAACAGTTAGGGAAGAGAAAGAAATAAAAAGTATCCAAATTGGAAAGAAAAAAGTTTTAATTTCACCTATTTGTAGATGACATGATCTTATTTATAGAAAAATCCTAAAGATTCCATCCCACACTTTTAGAACTAATAAGTGAATTCAGCAAACTTGCAGGATAAAAAGCAACATACAAAGCCAGTAGTGTTTCTACATACTATTAGCAAATGATCTGAAAAACAAATAATAAAACAATCCCATTTACTATCTACAAAAATTATCTAGGAGTAAATTTAACCATAGAGGTGAAAGATTTCTGCACTGAAAAATATAGCATACTGATGAAAGATATTGAGGGAGGCATAAATAAATCCATAAATAACCCATAAATAAGTCATAAATATTATGTGCTTATAGATTGAAAAAGTTAACATTGTTGAAAACTCATTACCCAAAGTTATCTACAGACTCAAGTCCCTATTAACCAATGATGGGTAAAACAATCCTGATATGCATAGGAAATCATGAAAAAACCCAGATCACTAGAGAGAGAGAGAGAGAGAGAGAGAGAGAGAGAGAGAGAGAATAGATGAACAAGGCTGGAGGCATCACACTATTTGATTTTATAATATATACAAAGCTGTGTTAACCAGAGCAGCAGACATATAGATCAATGAAATAAAATTGATAGCCTAGATATAAATCCATATAGTCACAGACAACTGATTTTCAACAAAGGTGCCAAGAACACCCAATTGGTAAAAAGTGGTATCTTCCATAAATATTGTTGGGAAAAATAGATATCCATGTGCAAAAGATAAAATTAGACATCTATCTTTCATCACATGTAAAAATCAACTCAAAATGGATTTTTATTTGTAGCTCATCTTTAATAGTTTCTGATGTGCAAAGAAAACTAAATGAACTAAAAACTATAAGACTGTGTTGATAGGCATATAACGTTTAAAGATAAAATTTGCATGACAATAATAATCCAAAGGAGTGGGGAGTGAATGGAGCTCAATAAACCATGGTTTTGTATACTATTGGAATTTACTTGATATCAATATGATTAGAGTTTTGTAAATTAATGTTAATTATAAATTCTAGAATGGCCACTATGAAAATAACTTAAAACTATGGTAAAAAGAAATGATACTGAATTAAAATGGAGCAGTATGAAATGACTATTTGACAAAAAAGAAGGCAATGAGGTGTAAGAAAAAAGTAAAAAGAGATAAAATGTCATAAATAGTAACAGTGTCCCAGTAATCACAGTAAATGAAAACAGATGAAGTTTTCTAATCACAAGGCGGATTGGCAGGATGGATTAAAAAATACAATTTAACTACATAATGTCTATTAGATACAAGCTTTAGACTTGAATTCACAAATAGTTTAGCAGTGTTAAAGATGGGAAAAGATACAACAGGGACATTAACCAGAGAGTTGAAATGACTCAGGCAGAACAGACTTTCAGATGAAATTTGCTACTAGAGATGATGAAAAACATTTTATGATAAAAGAGTCCGTATATCAAGAAGGCATAACAGGGCTGGGGATGTGGCTCAAGCGGTAGTGCGCTCGCCCGGCGTGCATATGGCCCGGGTTCGATCCTCAGCACCACATACAAACAAAGATGTTGTGTCTGCCGAAAACTAAAAAATAAATATTAAAAAATTTCTCTCTCTCTCTCTCTTTAAAAAAAAAGAAGGCATAACAGCTATATGTCTGTCTATCTATCTACCTATCTCTTATCTATTTATCATCTATCTATTCATTGACAGAGGTACAAAGTACATGAAACAAAACAGATTGAATAGAGAAATAAACACTTCATTAACACTAACTGTACACATCAATGCCCTAATTTTAATAATAGATGGAACATTTATACATGAGCTCAACAAGGAAATATAATACTTGAATAACAGTATAAAACAGCTAGACTTAATAGGCATATATATGACATTTCACCTAGCAACAACAGAATACACAGTTTTCATGAATGTTCAAGAAACCTTCTCCAGGATAGATGATAGTTAGGCTAATTTTCAATAAATCTAAAAATATTGATAGATCCAAAGTATGCTCTATGATTCAAATAGAAACACACTGGAAATTAAGAATAGAAATATGAGAAATTCACAAATATGTGGAAATTAAACAGTAAATTTAAAATAATCAATAAGTTAAAGAGAAAATCAGAAATACAATTATAAAACAGTCCGAGGTGAAAGAAAATAAAAACACAATATACAAACTTGGAGATTATGCTAAAGCAATTCATAGAGGAAAATTCATAGTTGTAAACACATACATTGGAAGGGACTATAGTCTAAAATCAATAATCTAACTCTTTGCATTAAGAATCTAGTAAAAAGGGAAAGAAACAAAATTCAAGTTGGATGAAGGAAATAAATAGCAGAGCAGATGTTAATGAATTAGAGCATAGAGACAAACTAGAGAAAAATCAACGTAACCAAAGTCTTTTTCTTAAAAAATATGATGCAGGATCCAGTGGCTCATGCCTGTAATCCCAGTTTCAGGAGGTACAAATTTGTACATATATGAAAAACTATTAAATGCAAAGTTTTAAACAGTGAATGTCACGATTTTGAAGTACGTCACAATTTAAATTCATGAATAAATGAACAAGTTGTATTGATAAAAATTTCCACTAACCTTAGACTAGAACTTCCCAGCCATATTAAATCAACTTGTGTTGACAATAATCATGCATTATCCTTTCATAACAATGAGTAGACAGCCATGAACAATTTCATGGCAAAAGGAACTCAATTATTGTGACCATTTATTTGCCAAATGTCAGTGACTCTTCTGGGTATATGCATAAGAATAATCATGTGTTTCCAAGTTGAAATGCCTTTTTCTAGTCAGAGGATAGTGCACTGGAGAAGGCATGTATGATTTTTTAAAAAATATTAATGCTAATTAATCAGAAAGTGTTTATTTTTTAGGTTGAAATATATGTTTAAGTACAATTTAGATGATGATGATGATGATGATGATGATGATGATGATGATAACAACAACAACAACAAACATTTGTTGAAGTATTTTTCAAAGGTTTTTCCACGTATTGACATCTTAATGGTGAAGGAATTAAGACTCAAGCAGAAAGAGGTCAACCATACATCCCAGCTAGTAAGTAGCTGAGCTGAAATTCAGATCTAGAAATTTGTTTTTAGTAGTCATTCTTTTACTATTTTGCAATGCTGTGTCTCAATAAAAATTAATGAAACTATGACACACTATTACTTATATTTGTGAAAGAAAATCAGTGAGTTATTTAATGGAAGAGTTACTACAAGTAGAGTTCTGAGGTTATTTGTGAATTTCCATAGTTACAGACTTTGAGTATGACAGCTATTCCCTACTTCCACTAAAAGGAGTCAAACATTTAGAAGTCACATCAGATACATCAAGCAATTGGTTAAGCACACATTTAAATATTAGCTGATATTACATGACATGAATATTGGTGAGGACAGATTTTCATTGCTCTTCTAGAACACATTTACACAAACTCGCCCACCCAAGTCCTTCACTCAAGAGACAAGAGTGAATTGGTGCTCTGTAGAGGCCTAGAGAGGGGCAGGTCTATGAGGTACCATACTAAAACACAAATCTTGTGAACACATGAGAAATCCTTATGCAAAATGTATTTAATTCCAGAATGAGTCTATCTGTTTTAACACAAAAACAGATTTGCAATAATTTGACATTCTAGGATTATGCATCAGGTTGAACATGGATATGCAAATTGTAACTTAACAAATGTAGAATTTTACCTCATGCCCATTAAAATGGCTACTATCAAACAAACAAACAAGTAAGCAAACAGAAAATAACTTGTTGATGACATTGTAGATAAATTGGAACTCTTGTGCACTGCAAGTAGGAATAGAAGAGGGCAGTAACTGTGTTAAACAGAATGGTGGTTCCTTAAAAAAATAAAAACAGAATTGTTATGTGATCCAGGAATTTCACTTTTGAGTATATATCTAAAAAATTGAAACTAAAATCTCAAAGAGCTAGTCATACACCCATGTTCATAGCAGGATTATTCACAATAGCCAAAAGATGGAAGTAGTCCACACGCCCATTGACAGATGAATGGATAAATAACGTGATATATGCATACAATGAAATATTATTAAGTCTTAAAAGGGAAATTCTTACACATTCTATAACATGGCTGAACACCAAGGACCTTATTCTAAGTGGAACAAGCCTGTATGTGTCTACTTATGTGAGATACATAGAGTAGTTGAATTCATAGAGACACCCATTAGAAGGGCAGTTGATAGGAGTTGCTGGTGACAAAGAATAAGGAGTTATTATTTAATGGGTGTGGAGTTTCAGTTTTTCAGGAAGAAAAGAGCTTTGGAGATGGACAGTAATGATGGTTGCACAAAATTGTGAATGTACTTGATTCCACTAAACCGTACACATAAAAACAGCCAAGTGTGATGGCATACATCTATAATAGTATCTGCTTGAGAGGCTGGGGTAGAAGGATTGCAAGTTTGAGGCTAGTCAGGAAAACTTAGTGAGAATAAAATTTAAAAATGATGGGGGATGTAGCTCATTGGTAGAGCTCTTGCCCTCACCAGATAATGGGTTCAATCTCCAGGACTGAAAAAGACAACCAAAAAATGTTAAAATGGGAAATCTTATGTGTATTTTTAACACAATTAAAAATAAAAAGAAAGAAATGTAGGATTTCATGATAACAGCAACTTATTCTTCCTGGTGTGAAAAATGTGTCTTATTTCACTGCTATCACCCTCATCTAAGCTACCTAGATAAATCTCTTTGGATTATCTACCAGTCTCATACTTGAGGGTGACCATATATTTGTCATCTAAATAGAGGAACTTTTGAGACTGAGAAGTCACCATTAATAATTATTCCAAGATTATTAGCAAAAAACCAGAATTTTTCTGTTTCAACAAAGAATCCATAGTGTGCTTTGAAAAATATTATTTTTTTTTTTTTAGAGAGAGTGGGAGAGAGAGAGAGAGAGAGAGAGAGAGAGAGAGAGAGAGAGAGAATTTTTTAATATTTATTTTTTAGTTCTCGGCGGACACAACATCTTTGTTGGTATGTGGTGCTGAGGATCGAACCCGGGCCACATGCATGCGAGGCGAGCACTCTACCGCTTGAGCCACATCCCCAGCCCTGCTTTGAAAAATATTATATCACATTCTCCTGAAAACCTACAATGGTCCCTTATTCTACATGTTATTAATGGCTACCATATTTGACAGTGCTGATCTAGGTTATTTAGATCCCCAAGATTTCTATTTTTCCTAAAATTTGGGCTTTTTCCCAACCTACAACAGTTAAGTAATTTTCATAATTTACAGATAATATATACTTTCCACAAGAAGGAGAATTGTATTGTTTATTCAGTTACACCCCAGCCACTTAGCCCAATCTGTGGCATAAGGTAAAGAGTCCATAATTCTTAAAATAAATAATGAATATACAGCAGCATTCAAACAACCTATGTTTTTTTTTTAAGATTGCCGTAGTCCGGCTGAAGCAAAATAACCGGGGGATGACGAGCAACTTGTGTAGATTGATACAGCAGGAGTGGGAGCCGTTTATTATAGGACAACAGAGGTATTTATACATTCCACACAGCTTATCTTAATTAACATAAACTAGATACAGCAGTCAACCAATAAGGAATCTCCACACTTAATGGCTCGCTGGCGTTACTTCACAAACCACTCCCTCTGGCAAAATGCCAGGTGCCATCCAGACTTGTTTACAGACTCTAACATTTGTGTTGCTGAGAACTGGACGAAACTTCGGATCAAGCTAGCTGCCTGCAGAACTTACCTGGATTGTGATTTAAGCTAGCTGCCTGCAGAATTTACCTGGACTGTGATTTACCTGGACTGTAAGTTAATCTATTGAGACACTGCTTTACCTGGACTGAGACAACAAACTGTAATCTACAACAAATTGTAACTCGGTATCTTTGCTAACGGTGTCATTGCTGGTATAATTTTTCCAAGGGCTTCTTGCATGGAGCCATCAATTGGCTTGGTATTGTGGCATTTTGTATCCTCCCCTTCTGCTTGTAGCAGATTGTTTGTGGTGTTTGTGTAAAAACTACTATGGTCGTTATTTAAATTAAACAAAAGGGGGAAATGTTAAGATCTGTAAACAAGTCAGGATGGCACCTGGCATTTTGCCAGAGGGAGTGGTTTGTGAAGTAACGCCAGCGAGCCATTAAGTGTGGAGATTCCTTATTGGTTGACTGCTGTATCTAGTTTATGTTAATTAAGATAAGCTGTGTGGAATGTATAAATACCTCTGTTGTCCTATAATAAACGGCTCCCACTCCTGCTGTATCAATCTACACAAGTTGCTCATCACCCCCCGGTTATTTTGCTGCAGCTGGACTGTGGCATAAGATAAAGTAAATACACAGCAATAAAGCACACAATTTCAGGAATTATGATCTGGAACTATAAATTTTATTTCCAATTTCTTGTTAAATATCATAATGGGTAATGTAGAATTGTTTGGATCAAAATATAAGTAGACATCACAGCATTAAGATCTTTTCAATGTCACTGGTGCATCACGTTGAAAGAGTTAACAAAATATTTGATTAGCCATTTTTCATTAGCCATCATTTTTAAATTTTTTTTCCTAGTACTTATTGGATGAAACAGAGATCTATTTTATGGCTTTTACTTGAAATATATCCATCAACTGGGTCATATTTTAACATTTACCACACTTTGTTACTTTCATTTTAGGAATATGGTTCTTTAAAATTAATTTACTTACTCTAATTAGTATATATGAAAGCAGAATGCATTTTGATTCATTGCAGCACAACTTTTCATTTCTCTGCTTGTACATGATGTAACATCCCACCATATGTGCAGTCATACATGTACCTAGGGTAATGATGTCCATCTCATTCCACCATCTTTCCTGCCCCCCATGTCCACGGTCCCTCCCCACCCTTGTCTCCCCTTTGCCTATTACAGTTCCTCCATTTTTCCCATGCCTTCCCCTCCCACCATTATGGATTCGCATCCACTTATCAGAGAGAACATTTGGCCTTTGGTTTTTTGGGATTGGCTTACTTCCTTTAGCATGATATTCTTTGACTTCATCCATTTACCTTATGGCAAATTCCATAATTTTATTCTCTCTAATGCTGAGTAATATTTCATTGTGTATATATACCACATTTTCTTTACCCATTCATCTACTGAAGAGCATCTAGGTTGGTTCCACAGTTTAGCTATTGTGAATTGAGCTGCTATAAACATTAATGTGGCTATGTCCCTGTAGTATGCTGATTTTAAGTCCTTTGGGTATTGAACGAGAAGTGGGATATAGCTGGATAGAGCTGTATCCAGAACACAGCCTTAACGTTAGAAGTCCCAGAACCATACTCTCTTCTTCTGACTTTCATGGGTAAGCATAGGATTTTTCTAGTACTTGTTTTTTCTCCATCCTTAAAACATACCTACAAACACACACACACACACACACACACACACACACACACACACACACACACAATTGACACATTCCCCAGAACCAAGTTAAAGATGAGGAGACTAAGCAGGATTTCACATGTGTACCCATTGTTGAGTCCCCATGTACCCCTCTTATTTTATATTTCTACTGAAATCCTGCTTAGTCTCTTCATCTTTCTGGGGAAACATGTCAATTTGTGTGTGTGTGTGTGTGTGTGTGTGTGTGTGTGTGTGTGTTTTAAGGATGGAGAGAAAACAAGTACTAAAAAAATCCTATGCTTACACATGAAAGTCAGAAGAAAAGAGTATGGTTCTGGGACTTCATCCATTAAGGCTGCGTTCTGGATACGGCTATATCTTAAGTCAGTGGATTTTTTAATTTCATTATATTACAAACAAATTATGAGTAGTGTTTTAATTTTATTTATTCCTACATCATGGAGTCAAAACCTGAGTGGGCTCTCAAAATATTTATTCTAAGAAAGAATAGATTTCCAGTTAGCATTTGTTATCAACCTTTAGTATCCAGAGTTCAATTTTAGTAGCAGTATGCGGATATTATCCAAATTTCTAAAGATGTATTAGATGAGTATTACTGGGTGAGTATTGTTATTCAGAGCACTTTTAATGGCTCAACATTTTAAGTAGGCAATGCAAACCCCTTTCTGATATAGTGAATAATTATCACAAAAGTTTTATTACTTCATAACAAATGAATAATGATGCGATGATGAATGTTGGCCATCATTCTTGTTAGATGGATGAAAAAAAGTGTTCCAAAGCATTTGAGGACAAAATTTACTAAACATTTTTCTGTCAGTGGCCTGGTGCAATTTAAGATGCAGATGAAACGTGTGTGGATGTGGGTGGGTGTGGGCATGTGGGCACAAGTGTATGTGTAGGAAGGAAAGACCAATGGCAAAGATATTTTTCTGTGGTTTTTAAAAAAACCCATGGCATTAAATTCATAGTTAGCTCATAGACACGCAGAACTTAATTGCTCCCTTTCTGTTATTCTCTTCTTTTACAATTTGTTTTATCATAAAGAAGTCAGAGAAGCTTGTTAAAGTATAATGGCAGGAGAACAGGAGATCACAGAAGAAATCCAATGATTAAACCACCTTGCCTGGCAAGTAACCCATTGGAAGGTAATGACTTTGGAGAATAAGTTGGTAGGAGCACCTAATTATCACAGACTTTAGTTCATTGTGAGCTGCCTGAGCACCAAGAGTTTGATCTGTATGTGTTAATCTAGTTAGAATAGGCATTTTCCCCCCAAAATAAAAGGATGCATAATATACGCATCTCAAAAATATGATTAATAGGAACTGAAAACTTTAGAGATAAAAATTTAGGTAGAATTGCATTTAAAACCAACTCCTTCCATGCCATCTGTAAAAATGTGGCAGTTCTAACTTCAGGATTTAGTCATTACAAAGGTTTTTCCTTTTATATGCACATGTACTCACACATATATGTGATGAATGATGGCATACAATGAAATAATACTGACTCCTCAAAGCCACTTACCTTTTAACCCGCTTGAAACAATGCCCATGCGCACTGATAATGTGGCGGTTGGGACCAGCTGCCCTGTGACTTCTTCTCTATTGATGTTGCATTGTATAACTGACAGAGGCCTTAACCTTTATTTAGCAGGAGCAGCCATTAATCTGTCTTCAGACTTTCCCCTATTCCCAAAGAAAAAACAATTTGCTCTTCAAAAGTTTGTTTGGAAATGAAACCAAATTCTGTGTTTCCTCTACAGATGGTTGACCTCTTTCAGTTGATGACTGCATTACTCATTTAAACAATTATACAGGTCAATATAATGTAATCTAAATTATTTAGTCTCTCAGTGTTTTTCAGACACTACTGACAGTTGGAGAGGCTCCAGCTGCTGCTTGTACCTGGATTTGAACTCCACACAATGATAACAGAATTTTAATCTAAATTCCAGAGTCCATCCATTGATGGTACCTACTAACTCGCTTGACAGTCTTTCACACTGATCCTGAGGAATTATAACTTAAGTATCATTATGTCCACCCCTAGTGACTTATTATTTTCAGATAAAAAGTTGAAATCTATGGTTTAAAAAAAATTGTCACCACCTGCTTGGTCTTTCTTTTAAAGTCTAACTTTAAAACACCTTTCTTTTTTGTTTGTCCCCCACAGGGAGCAATTCAAATCGACCAAATAGACTAGCAAAATATTATGATAACCTTTTCCATCCTAATTTGTACTGGAGGCTGAGTGTGCACTGGGATCAACATTAATTACTGTATAACATTTCAGCAGTGTAGTTCATGGAAATGTCAGGGAGTTAGCTGAAGGGGACTTGGGGTCTGGGAGCATCAAGGGGGAGATAGCAAAAGGACATGTGCTCCACAGGACAATGAGGATGTACAAACGTGAAATTTAGGACCGAGATGCAAATAATGCCCAGGACTGAGGTGTTAACACCAAACAAATCCAATAAAAGTTAGGTTTCTCTAGGTCGAGAGGAGGCAGAACTCAACACAGTCTGGTGGTCTTTCTATCATTTTTAAATAATTTTAAAATTAGTAAAATTTAGGTTCTAACAGTTAACCTAACAGCTTGTAAAAATGATCCTTTATAATAAGGGATCTAGTTTGTTCAAGTTAATATATCACTTGGAATTAATGAATTTTTAATTCAGATTCCCTTTGCAGCTTGAATTCAGACTAATTACAGGTTTTAAATTGTCAGTAGTCGGAGCTCAGCCAAGGCATATTTCCTCTCTTCTTTACTTGCACCCTGAGAATTCATGAATCAATTTTTTTCTGGGTCATGACTTTGCCCCACCAGGAGCAGATAAAACCCTTCAGTGAGAAGAAAATGCAATGGCAGGGATCCCAGTCAGTCAGACTTTGTACGTGAAATGCAAGGAAGTAAATGATGGAGGAAATTTCCCAGCTATGAGGGAAAAAAAAAGCTTAAAGATCACATATATAATCGAAACAGTAATGAATTTAGTAAATACTTTTAAGCACAGCAGCATCCACTTTTATCCTTGTAATTTAGGATTATTGAATATTTTAGGAGAGGGACTGCTTTTTGCAAAGCTTTTTTTTAAACAGCAGAGGTCACCTTAGTACAAAACTCTTGGGGGGGGGGGATGCTTTCTGTTCAGTGGTGATAAATTAAGTACTTTTAAACTGTCAGCAACCCTTCTCTCATTTCATTGAAACTCAAAAATCAAACACACATGGTTAGTTGGATTTTTTAAAAAGTTGGACAAAGTGAAATTGTTTTAAAATTAGATTACTTTCTAAGTTTATATCCCTTTTTAAAAAAATATTCATTTCCAAAACGAATAAGAATAATATGAATAATTTAAGTCAACAGAGATTCAGTTACATTTTCAATTTGCTTAACAAAATTCCATTTTGTATTCATATTAGAAAAATATCCATACATCATTCTGGCTCACCCACTGTGACTTATTTAAAAAACTAAATGCATCCATAAAATATGTTTATTAACAAAGAATACCTGTATATGGTTTACTAAACTTAAAATCTCCCAAAAGTAAAAGTAAAAATGGTATTTATTAAAGCTCTATTTAATAAAACATATATTAGTTTAGAGAATTGATGGTTCTTAGTTATTATTTTGTGACTCTTCTAATCCTAAATTACAGTTTATCTAACATTGTATTATAAGTTATTCTGAGCATTTGTTTTTCAGATGTTTTAAGAACAGACTGTATAAAGCAGAATATTTCTATTTTTTCAAGATGTATGTGAAGTATTCTTTTAGTGGTCACAATTTCTTAAAATATGCTTTTAATGAATAATTACATATGGTCACATTATGTGATCTTTAAATATTTAATCTATATTTTATAATGAGCTCATCTATAAATATAACCAATTTAAACCAATACTCTAGTTATCTTTTTATTACATATGACAATATATCATTTTCATATTATGAAGAACAACAATAACCACTTTGACAATAAGAATAAGATTTATTACTACTCTGTCCTTTGTCCGCCCTTTCTTTCTCCTGCACCAGATGACAAAGTTGCTATAACTTTCACATCAAGACTGCTAAGACAATTTTCATCTTTCAGGGAATGGAGGGGAAGTTCAAAGAAATAAAATTCCTTGGAAATTCTTAAATGCTATTTTAGATTTTAATCACTTTATTAGATTTCTTGCTTGAGTGACTTGTTCGGAAAACATTTTATCTATTTTGTTTTCCTCTGATTACCGAACTGTGTTAGAGACAAAAGTCTACTTGAAACTAGCTTACAGTTTAAAGACAGGTTTAATAACAGGTGAACACTGGAAAATATGCAAACAAAATGGCAGACATGAATGACTTCATTTAAGACATAATTGCTTCTCATCAACCCAAGAAGTCATGCAGAAACAGTCTCTGTTTTAACCAGCCAGGAAGAGACCAGAGGAATCACTCAGGCAGAGATACTAAAAGGAAGGTCCATTCTTGGGTCTCAGCCAGACAACCACTCCACACACAGATCCAAACTTAAAGACAATAGTCCTTAGAATCACAGTTCATCATAACAGATAATTATACACCAAGTAAGACAATAAGGTTTTTTGGCCTCTGACTATATAGACTAATTGCTGGCTATGGAGCTCTGCCTGGAAGGCATACAACACAGCCCATGCAATGTCTTCTTATTATGTGGGGACTGGTATAATTTGGGTGGACAAGAGGGTTAGTGTCTAGTGAATTCCATATGGTGGCTCTTTCTCTTTTGTGGATTACTTTTCCACCTGACAGACATAGAGCAGTATTCCAAATGGTTCCTTTCTCCTACCAGGAAGGGGTTTTTAAAGAAAATACTCCTGCCTTGTATTCAAAAGCATGGAATTTGATTTTAAAAATATCAATAAAAAAGAATGCAAGAAAATCCAGCCTCTTAACTATAGGTTTTGCATTATACATACCAAAATATTAAAATTAGGATATGGTATTAGATTTTACTTCAATTCACATGGGCATCAGCATCTTTCCTCGATAAAGCAAGCAAAACCCTTACAAATCCTGCCTTCAAATATGCATCTGGAAAGAATAAAATCCCACCTTTATTTTGTTTTTCTTTGTTCCTTTTACTAAGAGCATTTGTAGTGATTGCATTTATTTTCTGCTTGTTCATCATCATGAAAGATGAAAGATGTCTGCTTTGAAGATATGTACTTCCGAGAGTGAGTTCCTGACAAGATAGTAAGTGGGTGCAGAGACTCAAGAACAGTGATCCTCCCTTTCCCCATCAGAAACAAATATGTCTCTCCTCAATTTGTGTAGCCCCAAACACCAGCCAATTAACCTGAAATTGAGTTTTGACTTAAACTCGTGACCCTTCAAGACATAGAGCCCTGTTCTACTTCTGGTGTCATTGAACTAAGTTAGGGTAAAAATAATCTCTGCTATTGTGTGTGTGTGTGTTGCTTCTTTTTTTCTTGCTTTTAAAAAATAATTAATGCTTTTAAGACCTACTGAGATCTTTAGGATTCCTAAAGCTTTCTACATGATATTTGTATGTTTTCCCCTCTTTGGAAGGAAAAAAAAAAAGGAGCTGGAACACAATCATTTTTATTGAATAAAGTTTGCAGTTCATTAAAGGCTTTCTGGCTCCCATGTGCAAGTGCTGACCATTACATCATGTGCCCTGAGGGTTGTGCTAGAAAAGAGAAAAGAAGGCGAAATCAGCAAAAATAAAAGAGTCTTTCTGACTTGAATTGAAAAATGTGCTTGTTTTTTGTTAAACACCACAAATTTGCAGGGAGGCTGGCAAGTGCAGTAGCATTCTGAGCATATGCTACCTCGGAGGCACAAAGCCCTCGCATAGAGAAATACGCTCAAAATGTACACTTTGATCCCCAAGGTTTGTTCAAATAAAAGAATAGTTTCCAAGCCATCTATTTTTAAATTAATTTAAAAATTCTATGAAATAAGA